>NC_073230.2:5134583-5456666 GCF_029281585.2 Gorilla gorilla gorilla
AAATATCTACACAGCAATCTGTATGAACATGGAAATATCTACACCGCTATCTGTTTGAACATGGAAATATCTACACCGCTATCTGCATGAAAATGGAAATATCTACACAACTATCTGCATGTAAATGGAAATATCTACACAGCTATCTCTTTTCACATGGAAATAACTACACCTCTATCTCTATAAACATGGAAATATCTACACCGCCATCTGTATGAACATGGAAATATCTACACCGCCATCTGTATTAAGAAGGAGATATCTACACCGCTATCTGTGTAAACATGGAAATATCTACACCGCTATCTGTATGAACATGGAAATATCTACACAGCTATCTGTATAAACACGGAAATATGTACACCGCTACCTGTATAAACATGGAAGTATCAGCACCGCTATCGGTATGAACATGGAAATATCTACACGGCTATCTGTATGAACATGGAAATATCTACACCGCTATCTGTATGAACATGGAAATATCTTCACAGTCATCTGTATGAACATGGATATATCTACACAGCCATCTGGATGAACATGGAAACATCTACACCGCTATCTCTATGAACATGGAAATATCTACACCGCTATCTATATGAACATGGAAATATCTACACAGCCATCTGGGTGAACATGGAAATATCTACACCGCTATCTGTATGAACATGGAAATACATGCACCGCTATCTGTATGAATATGGAAATATCTACACCGCTATCTGTATGAACATGGAAATATCTACACCGCTATATGTATGAACATGGAAATACCTTCATCGCCATCTGTATGAACATGGATATATCTACACAGCCATCTGGATGAACATGGAAATATCTACACCGCTATCTGTGTAAACATGCATACATTTTCACCGCTATCTGTATAAACATGGAAATATCAACACCGCTATCTTTATAAACATGGAAATATCTACACCGCTTTCTGTATAAACATGGAAATATCTACACCGCTACCTGTATAAACATGGAAATATCAGCACCGCTATCTGTATGAACATGGAAATATCTACACCGCCGTCTGTATGAACATGGAAATATCGTCACCGCCATCTGTATGAACATGGATATATCTACACAGCCATCTGTATGAACATGGAAATATCTTCACCACCATCTGTATGAACATGGATATGTCTACACAGCCGTCTGGATGAACATGGAAATATCTACACCGCTATCAGTGTAAACATGCATACATCTTCACCGCTATCTGTATAAACATGGAAATATCTACACAGCAATCTGTATGAACATGGAAATATCTACACCGCTATCTGTTTGAACATGGAAATATCTACACCGCTATCTGCATGAAAATGGAAATATCTACACAACTATCTGCATATAAATGGAAATATCTACACAACTATCTCTTTGCACATGGAAATAACTACACCGCTATCTCTATCTGTATGAACATGGAAATACATGCACCGCTATCTGTATGAATATGGAAATATCTACACCGCTATCTGTATGAACATGGAAATATCTACACCGCTATCTGTATGAACATGGAAATACCTTCATCGCCATCTGTATGAACATGGATATATCTACACAGCCATCTGGATGAACATGGAAATATCTACACCGCTATCTGTGTAAACTTGCATACATTTTCACCGCTATATGTATAAACATGGAAATATCTACACCGCTATCTTTATGAACATGGAAATATCTACACCGCTATCAGTTTGAACATGGAAATATATACAGTGCTATCCGCTTGAAAATGGAAATATCTACACTGCTATCTGTATGAACATGGAAATATATACACCGCTATCTGTATGAACATGGAAATATCTACACCGCTTTCTGTATGAACATGGAAATATCTACACCGCTATCTGTATGAACATGGAAATATCTTCACCGCAATCTGTATGAACATGGATATATCTACACAGCCATCTGGATGAACATGGAAATATCTGCACCGCTATCTGTATGAAGATGGAAATATCTACACCGCTATCTGTATGAACATGGATATATCTACACAGCCATCTGGATGAACATGGAAATATCTACACCGCTATCTGTGTAAACATGCATACATCTTCACTGCTATCTGTATAAACATGGAAATATCTACACCGCTATCTTTCTGAACATGGAAATATCTGTACCGCTAACTGTTTGAACAGGGAAATATATACACCGCTATGTGCATGAAAATGGAAATATCCACACAGCTATCTGCAAATACATTGAAATATCTACACAGCTATCTCTTTACACATGGAAATAACTACACCACTATCTGTATGAACATGGAAATATCTACACCGCCGTCTGTATGAACATGGAAATATCTGCACAGCCATCTGTATGAACATATAAATATCTACACCGCCATCTGTATTAAGATGGAGATATCTACACCGCTATCTGTACAAACATGGAAATATCTACACCGCTCTCTGTATGAACATGGAAATATCTACACCGCTCTCTGTATGAACATGGAAATATCTTCACCGCCATCCGTATGAACATGGATATATCTACACAGCCATCTGGATGAACATGGAAATATCTACAACGCTATCTGTATGAACATGGAAATATCTAAACCGCTATCTGTGTAAACATGCATACATCTTCACCGCTATCTGTATAAACATGGAAATATGTACAGCGCTACCTGTATAAACATGGAAGTATCAGCACCGCTGTCGGTATAAACATGGCAATATCTACATGGCTATCTGTATGAACATGGAAATATCTGCACCACTATCTGTTTGAACAGGGAAGTATATACACCGCTATCTGCTTGAAAATGGAAATATCTACACAGCTATCTGCATATACATGGGAATATCTACACAGCTATCTCCTTACACATGGAAATAACTACACCGCTATCTGTATGAACATGGAAATATCTACACCGCCATCTGTATGAACATGGAAATAACTGCACCGCCATCTGAATGAACATATAAATATCTACACCGCCATCTGTATTAAGATGGAGATATCTACACCGCTATCTGTATAAACATGGAAATATCTACACCGCTATGTGTATAAACATGGAAATATCTACACAGCTATCTGTATAAACATGGAAATATCTACACAGCTATCTCTTTGCACATGGAAATAACTACACCGCTATCTCTATAAACATGGAAATATCTACACCACCATCTGTATGAACATGGAAATATCTACAACGCCATCTGTATGAACATGGAAATATCTTCACCGCCATCTGTATGAACATGGATATATGCACACAGCCATCTGGATGAACATGGAAATATCTACACTGCTATCTGTATGAACATGGAAATATCTACACCGCTATCTGTATGAACATGGAAATACGTACGCAGCCATCAGGATGAACATGGAAATATCTACACCGCTATCTGTATGAACATGGAAATACATACACCGCTATCTGTATGAACATGGAAATATCTACACCGCTATCTGTATGAACATGGAAATATCTACACCGCTATATGTATGAACATGGAAATATCTTCACCGCCATCTGTATGAACATGGATATATCTACACAGCCATGTGGATGAACATGGAAATATCTACACCGCTATCTGTGTAAACATGGAAATATCTACACCGCTATCTTTATGAACATGGAAATATCTACACCGCTAACTGTTTGAACAGGGAAATATATACACCGCTATCTGCATGAAAATGGAAATATCTACACCACTATCTGTATGAACATGGAAATACATACACCACTATCTGTATGAACATGGAAATATCTACACCGCTATCTGTATGAACATGGAAATATCTGCACCGCTATCTGTATGAACATGGAAATATCTACACCACTATCTGTATCAACATGGATATATCTACACCGCTATCTGTATGAATATGGAAATAACTTCACCGCCATCTGTATGAACATGGATATATCTACACAGCCATCTGGATGAACATGGAAATATCTACACCGCTATCTGTAGGAACATGGAAATAGCTACACTGCTAACTGTATGAACATGGAAATATCTACAGCGCTATCTGTATAAACATGGAAATATCTACACCGCTATCTGTATGAACATGGAAATATCTGCACCGCCATCTGTATGAACATGGATATATCTACACAGCCATCTGGATGAACATGGAAATATCTACGCCGCTATCTGTATGAACATGGAAATATCTACACAGCCATCTGGATGAACATGAAAATATCTACACCGCTATCTGTGTAAACATGCATACACCTTCACCGCTATCTGTATAAACATGGAAATATCTACACCACTACCTGTATAAACATGGAAATATCTACACCGCTATCTCTATGAACATGGAAATATCCACACCACTATCTGTATGAACATGGAAATAGCTACACCGCTATCTGTATGAAGATGGAAATATCTAAACGACTATCTGTATGAAGATGGAAATATCTACACCGCTATATGTTTGAACAGGGAAGTATATACACCGCTATCTGCTTGAAAATGGAAATATCTACACACCTATCTGCATATACATGGAAATATCTACACAGCTATCTCTTTACACATGGAAATAACTACACCGCTATCTCTATAAACATGGAAATATCTACACTGCCATCTGTATGAACATGGAAATATCTACACCGCCATCTGTATTAAGAAGGAGATATCTACACCGCTATCTGTATAAACATGGAAATATCTACACCGCTATCTGTATGAACATGGAAATAGCTACACCACTATCTGTATAAACACGGAAATATGTACACCGCTACCTGTATAAACATGGAAGTATCAGCACCGCTATCGGTATGAACATGGCAATATCTACAAGGCTATCTGTATGAACATGGAAATATCTGCACCGCTATCTGTATGAACATGGAAATATCTTCACAGCCATCTGTATGAACATGGATATATCAACACAGCCATCTGGATGAACATGGAAATATCTACACTGCTATCTGTATTAACATGGAAATATCTACACCGCTATCTGTATGAACATGGAAATATCTACACAGCCATCTGGGTGAACATGGAAATATCTACACCGCTATCAGTAGGAACATGGCAATACATGCACCGCTATCTGTATGAACATGGAAATATCTACACCGCTATCTGTATGAACATGGAAATATCTACACCGCTATCTGTATGAACATGGAAATAACTTCACCGCCATCTGTATGAACATGGATATATCTACACAGCCATCTGGATGAACATGGAAATATCTACACCGCTATCTGTGTAAACATGCATACATTTTCACCGCTATCTGTATAAACATGGAAATATCTACACCGCTATATTTATGAACATGGAAATATCTACACCGCTATCTCTATGAACTTGGAAATATATACAGCGCTATCTGCTTGAACATGGAAACATCTACACTGCTATCTCTATGAACATGGAAATATATACACCGCTATCTGTATGAATATGGAAATATCTACACCGCTTTCTGTATGAACATGGAAATATCTACACCGCTATCTGCATGAACATGGAAATATCTTCACCGCCATCTGTATGAACATGGATATATCTACACAGCCATCTGGATGAACATGGAAATATCTGCAACGCTATCTGTATGAAGACGGAAATATCTACACCGCTATCTGTATGAACATGGATATATCTACACAGCCATCTGGATGAACATGGAAATATCTACACCGCTATCTGTGTAAACATGCATACATCTTCACCGTTATCTGTATAAACATGGAAATATCTACACCGCTATCTTTCTGAACATGGAAATATCTACACCGCTAACTGTTTGAACAGGGAAATATATACACCGCTATCTGCATGAAAATGGAAATATCTACAGAGCTATCTGCATATACATGGAAATATCTACACAGCTATCTCTTTACACATGGAAATAACTACACCACTATCTGTATGAACATGGAAATATCTACACCGCTATCTGTATGAACATGTAAATATCTACACAGCCATCTGGGTGAACATGGAAATATCTACACCGCTATCTGTATGAACATGGAAATACATGCGCCCCTATCTGTATGAACATGGAAATATCTACACCGCTATCTGTATGAACATGGAAATATCTACACCGCTATCTGTATGAACATGGAAATATCTTCACCGCCATCTGTATGAACATGCATATATCTACACAGCCATCTGGATGAACATGGAAGTATCTACACCGCTATCTGTGTAAACATGCATACATTTTCACCGCTATCTGTATAAACATGGAAATATCTACACCCCTATCTTTATGAACATGGAAATATCTACACCGCTATCTGTTTGAACATGGAAATATATACAGCGCTATCTGCTTGAAAATGGAAATATCTACACTGCTATCTGTATGAACATGGAAATATATACACCGCTATCTGTATGAACATGGAAATATCTACACCGCTTTCTGTAAGAACATGGAAATATCTACACCGCTATCTGTATGAACATGGAAATATCTTCACCGCCATCTGTATGAACATGGATATATATACACAGCCATCTGGATGAACATGGAAATATCTGCACCGCTATCTGTATGAAGATGGAAATATCTACACCGCTATCTGTATGAACATGGATATACCTACACAGCCTTCTGGATGAACATGGAAATATCTACACCGCTATCTGTGTAAACATGCATACATCTTCACCGCTATCTGTATAAACATGGAAATATCTACACCGCTATCTTTCTGAACATGGAAATATCTACACCGCTAACTGTTTGAACAGGGAAATATATACACCGCTATCTGCATGAAAATGGAATTATCTACACAGCTATCTGCATATACATGGAAATATCTACACAGCTATCTCTTTACACATGGAAATAACTACACCACTATCTGTATGAACATGGAAATATCTACACCGCCGTCTGTATGAACATGGAAATATCTGCACCGCCGTCTGTATGAACATATAAATATCTACACCGACATCTGTATTAAGATGGAGATATCTACACCGCTATCTGTACAAACATGGAAATATCTACTCCACTATCTGTATGAACACGGAGATATCTACACCGCTATCTGTTTGAACAGGGAAGTATATACACCGCTATCTGCTTGAAAATGGAAATATCTACACAGCTATCTGCATATTCATGGGAATATCTACACAGCTATCTCTTTACACATGGAAATAACTACACCGCTATCTGTATGAACATGGAAATATCTACACCGCCATCTGTATGAACATGGAAATATCTGCACCGCCATCTGAATGAACATATAAATATCTCCACCGCCATCTGTATTAAGATGGAGATATCTACACCGCTATCTGTATAAACATGGAAATATCTACACCGCTATGTGTATAAACATGGAAATATCTACACCGCTATCTGTATAAACATGGAAATATCTAAACCGCTACCTGTATAAACATGGAAATATCAGCACCGCTATCAGTATGAACATGGAAGAATCTACACCGCCATCTGTATGAACATGGAAATATCTTTACCGCCATCTGTATGAACATGGAAATATCTGCACCGCCATCTGTATGAACATATAAATATCTACACCGCCATCTGTATTAAGATGGAGATATCTACACCGCTATCTGTATGAACATGGAAATATCTACACCGCTATGTGTATAAACATGGAAATATCTACACCGCTATCTGTATAAACATGGAAATATCTACACTGCTACCTGTATAAACATGGAAATATCAGCACCGCTATCTGTATGAACATGGAAATTTCTACAGTGCCATCTGTATGAACATGGAAAAACCTTCACCGTCATTTGTATGAACATGAATATATATACACAGCCATCTGTATGAACATGGAAATATCTTCACCACCATCTGTATGAACATGGATATGTCTACACAGCCGTCTGGATGAACATGGAAATTTCTACACCGCTATCGGTATGAACATGGAACTATCTACACCGCTATCTGTGTAAACATGCATACATCTTAACCGCTATCTGTATAAACATGGAAATATCCACACCGCTATCTGTATGAACATGGAAATATCTACACCGCTATCAGTTTGAACATGGAAATATCTACACCGCTATCTGCATGAAAATGGAAATATCTGCACAGCTATCTGCATATACATGGAAATATCTACACAGCTATCTCTTTGCACATGGAAATAACTACACCGCTATCTCTATAAACATGGAAATATCTACACCACCATCTGTATGAACATGGAAATATCTGCACCGCCATCTGTATGAACATATAAATATCTACACCGCCGTCTGTATTAAGAAGGAGATATCTACACCGCTATCTGTATGAACATGGAAATATCTACACCGCTATCTGTATGAACATGAAAATATCTACACCGCTACCTGTATAAACACAGAAATATGTACACCGCTACCTGTATAAACATGGAAGTATCAGCACCGCTATCGGTATGAACATGGCAATATCTACACGGCTATCTGTATGAACATGGAAATATCTACAACGCCATCTGTATGAACATGGAAATAACTTCACCGCCATCTGTATGAACATGGATATATGTACACAGCCATCTGGATGAACATGGAAATATCTACACCGCTATCTGTATGAACATGGAAATATCTACACCGCTATCTGTATGAACATGGAAATATGTACACAGCCATCAGGATGAACATGGAAATATCTACACCGCTATCTGTATGAACATGGAAATACATACACCGCTATCTGTATGAACATGGAAATATCTACACCGCTATCTGTATGAACATGGAAATATCTACACCGCTATATGTATGAACATGGAAATATCTTCACCGCCATCTGTATGAACATGGATATATCTACACAGCCTTGTGGATGAACATGGAAATATCTACACCGCTATCTGTGTAAACATGCATACATCTTCACCGCTATCTGTATAAACATGAAAATATCTACACCGCTATCTTTATGAACATGGAAATATCTACACCGCTATCTGTTTGAACAGGAAAATATATACACCGCTATCTGCATGAAAATGGAAATATCTACACCACTATCTGTATGAACATGGAAATACATACACCGCTATCTGTATGAACATGGAAATATCTACACCGCTATCTGTATGAACATGGAAATATCTGCACCGCTATCTGTATGAACATGGAAATATCTACACCACTATCTGTATGAACATGGATATATCTACACCGCTATCTGTATGAATATGGAAATATCTTCAACGCCATCTGTATGAACATGGATATATCTACACAGCCATCTGGATGAACATGGAAATATCCACACCGCTATCTGTAGGAACATGGAAATAGCTACACTGCTAACTGTATGAACATGGAAATATCTACACTGCTATCTGTATAAACATGGAAATATCTACACCGCTATCTGTATGAACATGGAAATATCTTCACCGCCATCTGTATGAACATGGATATATCTACACAGCCATCTGGATGAACATGGATATATCTACACCGCTATCTGTATGAACAATGAAATATCTACACAGCCATCTGGATGAACATGAAAATATCTACACCGCTATCTGTTTAAACATGCATACACCTTCACCGCTATCTGTATAAACATGGAAATATCTACACCGCTACCTTTATAAACATGGAAATATCTACACCGCTATCTCTATGAACATGGAAATATCCACACCGCTATCTGTATGAACATGGAAATAGCTACACCGCTATCTGTATGAACATGGAAATATCTACACCACTATCTGTATGAACATGGAAATATCTACACCGCTTTATGTTTGAACAGGGAAGTATATACACCGCTATCTTCTTGAAAATGGAAATATCTACACTCCTATCTGCATATACATGGAAATATCTACACAGCTATCTCTTTGGACATGGAAATAACTACACCGCTATCTCTATAAACATGGAAATATCTACACCGCCATCTGTATGAACATGGAAATATCTACACCGCCATCTGTATTAAGAAGGAGATATCTACACCGCTATCTGTATAAACATGGAAATATGTACACCGCTATCTGTAAGAACATGGAAATATCTACACCACTATCTGTATAAACAGGGAAATATGTACACCGCTACCTGTATAAACATGGAAGTGTCAGCACCGCTATCGGTATGAACATGGCAATATCTACACGGCTATCTGTATGAACATGGAAATATCTACACCGCTATCTGTATGAACGTGGAAATACCTTCACAGCCATCTGTGTGAACATGGATATATCTACACAGCCATCTGGATGAACATGGAAATATCTACACCGCTATCTGTATGAACATGGAAATATCTACACCGCTATCTGTATGAACATGGAAATATCTACACAGCCATCTGGGTGAACATGGAAATATCTACACCTCTATCTGTATGAACATGGAAATACATGCAACGCTATCTGTATGAACATGGAAATATCTACACCGCTATCTGTATGAACATGGAAATATCTACACCGCTATCAGTTTGAACATGGAAATATCTACACCGCTATCTGCATGAAAATGGAAATATCTACACAGCTATCTGCATATACATGGAAATATCTAAACAGCTATCTCTTTGCACATGGAAATAACTACACCGCTATCTCTATAAACATGGAAATATCTACACCACCATCTGTATGAACATGGAAATATCTGCAACGCCATCTGTATGAACATATAAATATCTACACCGCCGTCTGTATTAAGAAGGAGATATCTACACCGCTATCTGTATTAACAAGGAAATATCTACACCGCTATCTGTATGAACATGAAAATATCTACACCGCTACCTGTATAAACACAGAAATATGTACACCGCTACCTGTATAAACATGGAAATATCTACACCGCTACCTGTATAAACATGGAAGTATCAGCACCGCTATCGGTATGAACATGGCAATATCTACACGGTTATCTGTATGAACATGGAAATATCTACACCGCTATCTGTATGAACATGGAAATGTCTTCACCGCCATCTGTATGAACATGGATATATCTAAACAGCCATCTGGATGAACATGGAAATATCTACACCGCTATCTGTATAAACATGGAAATATCTACACCGCTACCTGTATAAACATGGAAATATCAGCACCGCTATCAGTATGAACATGGAAATATCAACACCGCCGTCTGTATGAACATGTGAATATCGTCACCTCCTTCTGTATGAACATGGATATATCTACACAGCCATCTGTATGAACATGGAAATATCTTCACCGCCATCTGTATGAACATGGATATGTCTACACAGCCGTCTGGATGAACATGGAAATATCTACTCCGCTATCTGTGTAAACATGCATACTTCTTCACAGCTATCTGTATAAACATGGAAATATCTACACCGCTATCTGTATGGACATGGAAATATCTACACCGCTATCTGTTTGAACATGGAAATATCTACACGGCTATCTGCATGAAAATGGAAATATCTACACAACTATCTGCATATAAATGGAAATATCTACACAGCTATCTCTTTGCACATGGAAATAACTACACCTCTATCTCTATAAACATGGAAATATCTACACCGCCATCTGTATGAACATGGAAATACCTACACCGCCATCTGTATTAAGAAGGAGATATCTACACCGCTATCTGTATAAACATGGAAATATCTACACCGCTATCTCTATGAACATGGAAATATCTACACCGCAATCTGTATAAACACGGAAATATGTACACCGCTACCTGTATAAACATGGAAGTATCAGCACCGCTATCGGTATGAACATGGAAATATCTACACGGCTATCTGTATGAACATGGAAATATCTACACCGCTATCTGTATGAACATGGAAATATCTTCAGAGCCATCTGTATGAACATGGATATATCCACACAGCCATCTGGATGAACATGGAAATATCTACACCGCTATCTCTATGAACATGGAAATATCTACACCGCTATCTGTATGAACATGGAAATATCTACACAGCCATCTGGTTGAACATGGAAATATCTACACCGCTATCTGTATGAACATGGAAATACATGCACCGCTATCTGTATGAATATGGAAATATCTACACCGCTATCTGTATGAACATGGACATATCTACACCGCTATCTGTATGAACATGGAAATACCTTCATCGCCATCTGTATGAACATGGATATATCTACACAGCCATCTGGATGAACATGGAAATATCTACACCGCTATCTGTGTAAACTTGCATACATTTTCACCGCTATCTGTATAAACATGGAAATATCTACACCGCTATCTTTATGAACATGGAAATATCTACACCGCTATCTGTTTGAACATGGAAATATATACAGTGCTATCTGCTTGAAAATGGAAATATCTACACTGCTATCTGTATGAACATGGAAATATATACACCGCTATCTGTATGAACATGGAAATATCTACACCGCTTTCTGTATGAACATGGAAATATCTACACCGCTATCTGTATGAACATGGAAATATCTTCACCGCAATCTGTATGAACATGGATATATCTACACAGCCATCTGGATGAACATGGAAATATCTGCACCGCTATCTGTATGAAGATGGAAATATCTACACCGCTATCTGTATGAACATGGATATATCTACACAGCCATCTGGATGAACATGGAAATATCTACACCGCTATCTGTGTAAACATGCATACATCTTCACTGCTATCTGTATAAACAAGGAAATATCTACACCGCTATCTTTCTGAACATGGAAATATCTATACCGCTAACTGTTTGAACAGGGAAATATATACACCGCTATGTGCATGAAAATGGAAATATCCACACAGCTATCTGCAAATACATGGAAATATCTACACAGCTATCTCTTTACACATGGAAATAACTACACCACTATCTGTATGAACATGGAAATATCTACACCGCCGTCTGTATGAACATGGAAATATCTGCACAGCCATCTGTAAGAACATATAAATATCTACACCGCCATCTGTATTAAGATGGAGATATCTACTCCGCTATCTGTACAAACATGGAAATATCTACACCGCTCTCTGTATGAACATGGAAATATCTACACCGCTCTCTGTATGAACATGGAAATATCTTCACCGCCATCCGTATGAACATGGATATATCTACACAGCCATCTGGATGAACATGGAAATATCTACAACGCTATCTGTATGAACATGGAAATATCTAAACCGCTATCTGTGTAAACATGCATACATCTTCACCGCTACCTGTATAAACATGGAAGTATCAGCACCGCTGTCGGTATAAACATGGCAATATCTACATGGCTATCTGTATGAACATGGAAATATCTGCACCACTATCTGTTTGAACAGGGAAGTATATACACCGCTATCTGCTTGAAAATGGAAATATCTACACAGCTATCTGCATATACATGGGAATATCTACACAGCTATCTCCTTACACATGGAAATAACTACACCGCTATCTGTATGAACATGGAAATATCTACACCGCCATCTGTATGAACATGGAAATATCTGCACCGCCATCTGAATGAACATATAAATATCTACCCCGCCATCTGTATTAAGATGGAGAAATCTACACCGCTATCTGTATAAACATGGAAATATCTACACCGCTATGTGTATAAACATGGAAATATCTACACCGCTATCTGTATAAACATGGAAATATCTACACAGCTATGTCTTTGCACATGGAAATAACTACACCGCTATCTCTATAAAGATGGAAATATCTACACCACCATCTGTATGAACATGGAAATATCTACAACGCCATCTGTATGAACATGGAAATATCTTCACCGCCATCTGTATGAACATGGATATATGCACACAGCCATCTGGATGAACATGGAAATATCTACACTGCTATCTGTATGAACATGGAAATATCTACACCGCTATCTGTATGAACATGGAAATACGTACGCAGCCATCAGGATGAACATGGAAATATCTACACCGCTATCTGTATGAACATGGAAATACATACACCGCTATCTGTATGAACATGGAAATATCTACACCGCTATCTGTATGAACATGGAAATATCTACACCGCTATATGTATGAACATGGAAATATCTTCTCCGCCATCTGTATGAACATGGATATATCTACACAGCCATGTGGATGAACATGGAAATATCTACACCGCTATCTGTGTAAACATGGAAATATCTACACCGCTATCTTTATGAACATGGAAATATCTACACCGCTAACTGTTTGAACAGGGAAATATATACACCGCTATCTGCATGAAAATGGAAATATCTACACCACTATCTGTATGAACATGGAAATACATACACCACTATCTGTATGAACATGGAAATATCTACACCGCTATCTGTATGAACATGGAAATATCTGCACCGCTATCTGTATGAACATGGAAATATCTACACCACTATCGGTATCAACATGGATATATCTACACCGCTATCTGTATGAATATGGAAATAACTTCACCGCCATCTGTATGAACATGGATATATCTACACAGCCATCTGGATGAACATGGAAATATCTACACCGCTATCTGTAGGAACATGGAAATAGCTACACTGCTAACTGTATGAACATGGAAATATCTACAGCGCTATCTGTATAAACATGGAAATATCTACACCGCTATCTGTATGAACATGGAAATATCTGCACCTCCATCTGTATGAAGATGGATATATCTACACAGCCATCTGGATGAACATGGAAATATCTACGCCGCTATCTGTATGAACATGGAAATATCTACACAGCCATCTGGATGAACATGAAAATATCTACACCGCTATCTGTGTAAACATGCATACACCTTCACCGCTATCTGTATAAACATGGAAATATCTACACCACTACCTGTATAAACATGGAACTATCTACACCGCTATCTCTATGAACATGGAAATATCCACACCGCTATCTGTATGAACATGGAAATAGCTACACCGCTATCTGTATGAACATGGAAATATCTAAACCACTATCTGTATGAAGATGGAAATATCTACACCGCTATATGTTTGAACAGGGAAGTATATACACCGCTATCTGCTTGAAAATGGAAATATCTACACACCTATCTGCATATACATGGAAATATCTAGAAAGCTATCTCTTTACACTTGGAAATAACTACACCGCTATCTCTATAAACATGGAAATATCTATACCGCCAACTGTATGAACATGGAAATATCTTCACCGCCATCTGTATGAACATGGATATATCTACACAGCCATCTGGATGAACATGGAAATATCTGCAACGCTAACTGTATGAAGATGGAAATATCTACACCGCTATCTGTATGAACATGGATATATATACACAGCCATCTGGATGAACATGGAAATATCTACACCGCTATCTGTGTAAACATGCATACATCTTCACCGCTATCTGTATAAACATGGAAATATCTACACCGCTATCTTTCTGAACATGGAAATATCTACACCGCTAACTGTTTGAACAGGGAAATATATACACCGCTATCTGCATGAAAATGGAAATATCTACAGAGCTATCTGCATATACATGGAAATATCTACACAGCTATCTCTTTACACATGGAAATAACTACACCACTATCTGTATGAACATGGAAATATCTACACCGCTATCTGTATGAACATGGAAATATCTACACAGCCATCTGGGTGAACATGGAAATATCTACACCGCTATCTGTATGAACATGGAAATACATGCACCCCTATCTGTATGAACATGGAAATATCTACACCGCTATCTGTATGAACATGGATATACCTACACAGCCTTCTGGATGAACATGGAAATATCTACACCGCTATCTGTGTAAACATGCATACATCTTCACCGCTATCTGTATAAACATGGAAATATCTACACCGCTATCTTTCTGAACATGGAAATATCTACACCGCTAACTGTTTGAACAGGGAAATATATACACCGCTATCTGCATGAAAATGGAATTATCTACACAGCTATCTGCATATACATGGAAATATCTACACAGCTATCTCTTTACACATGGAAATAACTACACCACTATCTGTATGAACATGGAAATATCTACACCGCCGTCTGTATGAACATGGAAATATCTGCACCGCCGTCTGTATGAACATAAAAATATCTACACCGCCATCTGTATTAAGATGGAGATATCTACACCGCTATCTGTACAAACATGGAAATATCTACGCCACTATCTGTATGAACACGGAAATATCTACACCGCTATCTGTTTGAACAGGGAAGTATATACACCGCTATCTGCTTGAAAATGGAAATATCTACACCGCTATCTGCATGAAAATGGAAATATCTACACAGCTTTCTGCATATACATGGAAAAATCTACACAGCTATCTCTTTGCACATGGAAATAACTACACCGCTATCTCTATAAACATGGAAATATATACACCACCATCTGTATGAACATGGAAATATCTGCACCGCCATCTGTATGAACATATAAATATCTACACCAGCGTCTGTATTAAGAAGGAGATATCTACACCGCTATCTGTATAAACATGGAAATATCTACACTGCTATCTGTATGAACATGGAAATATCTACACCCCTACCTGTATAAACACAGAAATATGTACACCGCTACCTGTATAAACATGGAAGTATCAGCACCGCTGTCGGTATGAACATGGCAATATCTACACGGCTATCTGTATGAACATGGAAATATCTACAACGCCATCTGTATGAACATGGAAATATCTTCACCGCCATCTGTATGAACATGGATATATGTACACAGCCATCTGGATGAACATGGAAATATCTACACCGCTATCTGTATGAACATGGAAATATCTACACCGCTATCTGTATGAACATGGAAATATGTACACAGCCATCAGGATGAACATGGAAATATCTACACCGCTATCTGTATGAACATGGAAATACATATACCGCTATCTGTATGAACATGGAAATATCTACACCGCTATCTGTATGAACATGGAAATATCTACACCGCTATATGTATGAACATGGAAATATCTTCACCGCCATCTGTATGAACATGGATATATCTACACAGCCATGTGGATGAACATGGAAATATCTACACCGCTATCTGTGTAAACATGCATACATCTTCACCGCTATCTGTATAAACATGGAAATATCTACACCGCTATCTTTATGAACATGGAAATATCTACTCCACTAACTGTTTGAACAGGGAAATATATACACCGCTATCTGCATGAAAATGGAAATATCTACACCACTTTCTGTATGAACATGGAAATACATACACCACTATCTGTATGAACATGGAAATATCTACACTGCTATCCCTAAGAACATGGAAATATCTGCACCGCTATCTGTATGAACATGGAAATATCTACACCACTATCTGTATGAACACGGATATATCTACACCGCTATCTGTATGAACAGGGAAATATATACACCGCTATCTGCTTGAAAATGGAAATATCTACACAGCTATCTGCATATACATGGGAATATCTACACAGCTATCTCTTTACACATGGAAATAACTACACCGCTATCTGTATGAACATGGAAATATCTACACCGCCATCTGTATGAACATGGAAATATCTGCACCGCTATCTGAATCAACATATAAATATCTACACCGACATCTGTATTAAGATGAAGATATCTACACAGTTATCTGTATAAACATGGAAATATCTACATCGCTATGTGTATAAACATGGTAATATCTACACCACTATCTGTATGAACATGGAAATACATACACCACTATCTGTATGAACATGGAAATATCTAAACCGCTATCTGCATGAACATGGAAATATCTGCAACGCTATCTGTATGAACATGGAAATATCTACACCGCTATCTGTATGAACATGGATATATATACGCCGCTATCTGTATGAACATGGAAATATCTACACCGCTATCTGTGTAAACATGCATACATCTTCACCGCTATCTGTATAAACATGAAAATATCTACACTGCTATCTTTATGAAGATGGAAATATCTACACCGCTAACTGTTTGAACAGGGAAATATATACACCGCTATCTGCATGTAAATGGAAATGTCTACACAGCTATCTGCATATACATGGAAATATCTACACAGCTATCTCTTTACACATGGAAATAACTACACCGCTATCTGTATGAACATGGAAATATCTACACCGCCATCTGTATGAACATGGAAATATCTGCACCGCCATCTGAATGAACATATAAATATCTACACCGCCATCTGTATTAAGATGGAGATACCTACACCGCTATCTGTATAAACATGGAAATATCTACACCGCTATGTGTATAAATATGGAAATATCTACACCGCTATCTGTATAAACATGGAAATATCTACACCGCTACCTGTATAAACATGGAAATATCAGCACCGCTATCAGTATGAACATGGAAGTATCTACACCGCCATCTGTATGAACATGGAAATATCTTCACCGCCATCTGTATGAACATGGAAATATCTGCACCGCCATCTGTATGAACATATAAATATCTACACCGACATCTGTATTAAGATGGAGATAACTACACCGCTATCTGTATAAACATGGAAATATCTACACCGCTATGTGTATAAACATGGAAATATCTACACCGCTATCTGTAAAAACATGGAAATATCAACACTGCTACCTGTATAAACATGGAAATATCAGCACCGCTATCTGTATGAACATGGAAATATCTACACCGCCATCTGTATGAACATGGAAAAATCTTCACCGCCATCTGTATGAACATGGATATATCTACACAGCCATCTGCATGAACATGAAAATATCTTCACCGCCATCTGTATGAACATGGATATGTCTACACAGCCGTCTGTATGAACATGGAAATATCTACACCGCTATATGTATGAACATGGAAATATCTTCTCCGCCATCTGTATGAACATGGATATATCTACACAGCCATGTGGATGAACATGGAAATATCTACACCGCTATCTGTGTAAACATGGAAATATCTACACCGCTATCTTTATGAACATGGAAATATCTACACCGCTAACTGTTTGAACAGGGAAATATATACACCGCTATCTGCATGAAAATGGAAATATCTACACCACTATCTGTATGAACATGGAAATACATACACCACTATCTGTATGAACATGGAAATATCTACACCGCTATCTGTATGAACATGGAAATATCTGCACCGCTATCTGTATGAACATGGAAATATCTACACCACTATCGGTATCAACATGGATATATCTACACCGCTATCTGTATGAATATGGAAATAACTTCACCGCCATCTGTATGAACATGGATATATCTACACAGCCATCTGGATGAACATGGAAATATCTACACCGCTATCTGTAGGAACATGGAAATAGCTACACTGCTAACTGTATGAACATGGAAATATCTACAGCGCTATCTGTATAAACATGGAAATATCTACACCGCTATCTGTATGAACATGGAAATATCTGCACCTCCATCTGTATGAAGATGGATATATCTACACAGCCATCTGGATGAACATGGAAATATCTACGCCGCTATCTGTATGAACATGGAAATATCTACACAGCCATCTGGATGAACATGAAAATATCTACACCGCTATCTGTGTAAACATGCATACACCTTCACCGCTATCTGTATAAACATGGAAATATCTACACCACTACCTGTATAAACATGGAACTATCTACACCGCTATCTCTATGAACATGGAAATATCCACACCGCTATCTGTATGAACATGGAAATAGCTACACCGCTATCTGTATGAACATGGAAATATCTAAACCACTATCTGTATGAAGATGGAAATATCTACACCGCTATATGTTTGAACAGGGAAGTATATACACCGCTATCTGCTTGAAAATGGAAATATCTACACACCTATCTGCATATACATGGAAATATCTAGAAAGCTATCTCTTTACACTTGGAAATAACTACACCGCTATCTCTATAAACATGGAAATATCTATACCGCCAACTGTATGAACATGGAAATATCTTCACCGCCATCTGTATGAACATGGATATATCTACACAGCCATCTGGATGAACATGGAAATATCTGCAACGCTAACTGTATGAAGATGGAAATATCTACACCGCTATCTGTATGAACATGGATATATATACACAGCCATCTGGATGAACATGGAAATATCTACACCGCTATCTGTGTAAACATGCATACATCTTCACCGCTATCTGTATAAACATGGAAATATCTACACCGCTATCTTTCTGAACATGGAAATATCTACACCGCTAACTGTTTGAACAGGGAAATATATACACCGCTATCTGCATGAAAATGGAAATATCTACAGAGCTATCTGCATATACATGGAAATATCTACACAGCTATCTCTTTACACATGGAAATAACTACACCACTATCTGTATGAACATGGAAATATCTACACCGCTATCTGTATGAACATGGAAATATCTACACAGCCATCTGGGTGAACATGGAAATATCTACACCGCTATCTGTATGAACATGGAAATACATGCACCCCTATCTGTATGAACATGGAAATATCTACACCGCTATCTGTATGAACATGGATATACCTACACAGCCTTCTGGATGAACATGGAAATATCTACACCGCTATCTGTGTAAACATGCATACATCTTCACCGCTATCTGTATAAACATGGAAATATCTACACCGCTATCTTTCTGAACATGGAAATATCTACACCGCTAACTGTTTGAACAGGGAAATATATACACCGCTATCTGCATGAAAATGGAATTATCTACACAGCTATCTGCATATACATGGAAATATCTACACAGCTATCTCTTTACACATGGAAATAACTACACCACTATCTGTATGAACATGGAAATATCTACACCGCCGTCTGTATGAACATGGAAATATCTGCACCGCCGTCTGTATGAACATATAAATATCTACACCGCCATCTGTATTAAGATGGAGATATCTACACCGCTATCTGTACAAACATGGAAATATCTACGCCACTATCTGTATGAACACGGAAATATCTACACCGCTATCTGTTTGAACAGGGAAGTATATACACCGCTATCTGCTTGAAAATGGAAATATCCACACCGCTATCTGCATGAAAATGGAAATATCTACACAGCTTTCTGCATATACATGGAAAAATCTACACAGCTATCTCTTTGCACATGGAAATAACTACACCGCTATCTCTATAAACATGGAAATATATACACCACCATCTGTATGAACATGGAAATATCTGCACCGCCATCTGTATGAACATATAAATATCTACACCAGCGTCTGTATTAAGAAGGAGATATCTACACCGCTATCTGTATAAACATGGAAATATCTACACTGCTATCTGTATGAACATGGAAATATCTACACCCCTACCTGTATAAACACAGAAATATGTACACCGCTACCTGTATAAACATGGAAGTATCAGCACCGCTGTCGGTATGAACATGGCAATATCTACACGGCTATCTGTATGAACATGGAAATATCTACAACGCCATCTGTATGAACATGGAAATATCTTCACCGCCATCTGTATGAACATGGATATATGTACACAGCCATCTGGATGAACATGGAAATATCTACACCGCTATCTGTATGAACATGGAAATATCTACACCGCTATCTGTATGAACATGGAAATATGTACACAGCCATCAGGATGAACATGGAAATATCTACACCGCTATCTGTATGAACATGGAAATACATATACCGCTATCTGTATGAACATGGAAATATCTACACCGCTATCTGTATGAACATGGAAATATCTACACCGCTATATGTATGAACATGGAAATATCTTCACCGCCATCTGTATGAACATGGATATATCTACACAGCCATGTGGATGAACATGGAAATATCTACACCGCTATCTGTGTAAACATGCATACATCTTCACCGCTATCTGTATAAACATGGAAATATCTACACCGCTATCTTTATGAACATGGAAATATCTACTCCACTAACTGTTTGAACAGGGAAATATATACACCGCTATCTGCATGAAAATGGAAATATCTACACCACTTTCTGTATGAACATGGAAATACATACACCACTATCTGTATGAACATGGAAATATCTACACTGCTATCCCTAAGAACATGGAAATATCTGCACCGCTATCTGTATGAACATGGAAATATCTACACCACTATCTGTATGAACACGGATATATCTACACCGCTATCTGTATGAACAGGGAAATATATACACCGCTATCTGCTTGAAAATGGAAATATCTACACAGCTATCTGCATATACATGGGAATATCTACACAGCTATCTCTTTACACATGGAAATAACTACACCGCTATCTGTATGAACATGGAAATATCTACACCGCCATCTGTATGAACATGGAAATATCTGCACCGCTATCTGAATCAACATATAAATATCTACACCGACATCTGTATTAAGATGAAGATATCTACACAGCTATCTGTATAAACATGGAAATATCTACATCGCTATGTGTATAAACATGGTAATATCTACACCACTATCTGTATGAACATGGAAATACATACACCACTATCTGTATGAACATGGAAATATCTAAACCGCTATCTGCATGAACATGGAAATATCTGCAACGCTATCTGTATGAACATGGAAATATCTACACCACTATCTGTATGAACATGGATATATATACGCCGCTATCTGTATGAACATGGAAATATCTACACCGCTATCTGTGTAAACATGCATACATCTTCACCGCTATCTGTATAAACATGAAAATATCTACACTGCTATCTTTATGAAGATGGAAATATCTACACCGCTAACTGTTTGAACAGGGAAATATATACACCGCTATCTGCATGTAAATGGAAATGTCTACACAGCTATCTGCATATACATGGAAATATCTACACAGCTATCTCTTTACACATGGAAATAACTACACCGCTATCTGTATGAACATGGAAATATCTACACCGCCATCTGTATGAACATGGAAATATCTGCACCGCCATCTGAATGAACATATAAATATCTACACCGCCATCTGTATTAAGATGGAGATACCTACACCGCTATCTGTATAAACATGGAAATATCTACACCGCTATGTGTATAAATATGGAAATATCTACACCGCTATCTGTATAAACATGGAAATATCTACACCGCTACCTGTATAAACATGGAAATATCAGCACCGCTATCAGTATGAACATGGAAGTATCTACACCGCCATCTGTATGAACATGGAAATATCTTCACCGCCATCTGTATGAACATGGAAATATCTGCACCGCCATCTGTATGAACATATAAATATCTACACCGACATCTGTATTAAGATGGAGATAACTACACCGCTATCTGTATAAACATGGAAATATCTACACCGCTATGTGTATAAACATGGAAATATCTACACCGCTATCTGTAAAAACATGGAAATATCAACACTGCTACCTGTATAAACATGGAAATATCAGCACCGCTATCTGTATGAACATGGAAATATCTACACCGCCATCTGTATGAACATGGAAAAATCTTCACCGCCATCTGTATGAACATGGATATATCTACACAGCCATCTGCATGAACATGAAAATATCTTCACCGCCATCTGTATGAACATGGATATGTCTACACAGCCGTCTGTATGAACATGGAAATATCTACACCGCTATCTGTATGAACATGGAAATATCTACACCGCTATCTGTGTAATCATGCATATATCTTCACTGCTATCTGTATAAACATGGAAATATCCAAACCGCTATCTGTATGAACATGGAAATATCTACACCGCTATCTGTTTGAACATGGAAATATCTACACCGCTATCTGCATGAAAATGGAAATATCTACACAGCTATCTGCATATACATGGAAATATCTACACAGCTATCTCTTTGCACATGGAAATAACTACACCGCTATCTCTATAAACATGGAAATATCTACACCACCATCTGTATGAACATGGAAATATCTGCACCGCGATCTGTATGAACATATAAATATCTACACCGCCATCCGTATTAAGAAGGAGATATCTACACCGCTATCTGTATAAACATGGAAATATCTACACCGCTATCTGTATGAACATGGAAATATCTACACCGCTACCTGTAAAAACACGGAAATATGTACACCGCTATCTGTATAAACGTGGAAGTATCAGCACCGCTATCGGTATGAACATGGCAATATCTAGACGGCTATCTGTATGAACATGGAAATATCTACACCGATATCTGTATGAACATGGATATATCTACACAGCCATCTGGATGAACATGGAAATATCTACACCGCCATCTGTATGAACATGGAAATACATACACTGCTATCTGTATGAATATTGAAATATCTACACCGCTATCTGTATGAACATGGAAATATCTTCACCGCCATCTGTATGAACATGGAAATATCTACACAGCCATCTGGATGAACATGGATATATCTACACAGCCATCTGGATGAATATGGAAATATCTACACCGCTATCTGTATGAACATGGAAATATCTACACCGCTATCTGTGTAAACATGCATACATCTTCACCGCTATCTGTATAAACATGGAAATATCTACACTGCTATCTGTATGAACATGGAAATATCTACACCGCTATCTGTTTGAACATGGAAATATCTACACCGCTATCTGCATGAAAATGAAAATATCTACACAGCTATCTGCATATACGTGGAAATATCTACACAGCTATCTCTTTACACATGGAAATAACTACACCGCAGTCTCTATAAACATGGTAATATCTACACCGCCATCTGTATGAACATGGAAATATTTGCAACGCCATCTGTATGAACATATAAATATCTACACCGCCATCTGTATTAAGATGGAGATATCTTCTCCGCTATCTGTATAAACATGGAAATATCTACACCGATATCTGTATAAACATGGAAATATCCACACCGCTATCTGTATGAACATGGAAATATCTTCACCGCCATCTGTATGAACATGGATTTATCTACACACCCATCTGGATGAACATGGAAATATCTACACCGCTATCTGTATGAACATGGAAATAGCTACACCGCTATCTGTATGAACATGGAAATATCTACACCGCTATCTGTATGAACATGGAAATATCTACACCGCTATCTGTATGTACATGGAAATATCTTCACCGCCATCTGTATGAACATGTATATATCTACACAGCCATCTGGGTGAATATTGAAATATCTACACCGCTATCTGTATGAACATGGAAATATCTGCACCGCCATCTGTGTGAACATTTAAATATCTACACCGCCGTCTGTATTAAGATGGAGATATCTACATCACTATCTGCATAAACATGGAAATATCTACACCGCTATCTGTATAAACATGGAAATATCTACACCGCTATGTGTATAAACATGGAAATATCTACACTGCTATCTGTATAAACATGGAAATATCTACACCGCTACCAGTATAAACATGGAAATGTCAGCACCGCTATCAGAATGAACATGGAAGTTTCTAAACCGCCATCTGTATGAACATGGAAATACCTTCACCGCCATCCGTATGAACATGGAAATATCTGCACCGCCATCTGTATGAACATATAAATATCTACACCGCCATCTGTATTAAGATGGAGATATCTACACCGCTATCTGTATAAACATGGAAATATCTACACCGCTATGTGTATAAACATGGAAATATCTACACCGCTACCTGTATAAACATGGAAGTATCAGCACCGCTATCGGTATGAACATGGCAATATCTACACGGTTATCTGTATGAACATGGAAATATCTACACAGCCATCTGGATGAACATGAATATATCTACAACGCTATCTGTGTAAACATGCATACACCTTCACCGCTATCTGTATAAACATGGAAATATCTACACCGCTACCTGTATAAACATGGAAATATCTACACCGCTATCTCTATGAACATGGAAATATCCACACCGCTATCTGTATGAACATGGAAATAGCTACACCGCTATCTGTATGAACATGGAAATATCTACACCACTATCTGTATGAACATGGAAATATCTACACTGCTATCTTTATGAACATGGAAATATCTACACCGCTAACTGTTTGAACAGGGAAATATATACACCGCTATCTGCATGAAAATGGAAATGTCTACAACGCTATCTGTATGAACATGGAAATATCTTCACCGCCATCTGTATGAACATGGATATATCTACACAGCCATCTGGATGAACATGGAAATATCTACACCGCTATCTGTATGAACATGGAAATATCTACCGTGCTATCTGTATGAACATGGAAATATCTACACCGCCATCTGTATGAACATGGAAATATCTGCACCGCCATCTCTATGAACATACAAATATCTACACCGCCATCTGTATTAAGATGGAGATATCTACACCGCTATCTGTATAAACATGGAAATATCTTCACCGCTATCTGTATGAACATGGAAATATCTACACCACTATCTGTATGAACATGGAAATATCTACACCGCTATCTGTTTGAACAGGGAAATATATACACCGCTATCTGCATGAAAATGGAAATATCTACACAGCTATCTGCATATACAGGGAAATATCTATACAGCTATCTCTTTACACATGGAAATAACTACACTGCTATCTGTATGAGCATGGAAATATCTACACCGCCATCTGTATGAACATGGAAATATCTGCACCGCCATCTCTATGAACATATAAATATCTACACTGCCATCTGTATTAAGAAAGAGATATCTACACCGCTATCTGTATAAACATGGAAATATCTACACCACTATCTGTATAAACATGGAAATATCTACACCGCTATCTGTATAAACATGGAAATATCTACACCGCTACCTGTATAAACATGGAAATATCAGCACCGCTCTCGGTATGAACACTTAAATATCTACACCGCTATCTGTATGAACATGGAAATATCCACACCGCTATCTGTATGAACATGGAAATAGCTACACCGCCATCTGTATTAAGATGGAGATATCTACACCGCTATCTGTATAAACTTGGAAATATCTACACCGCTATCTGAATAAACATGGAAATATCTACATCAGTATCTGTATAAACATGGAAATATCTACACCGCTTCCTGTGTAAACATGGAAATATCAGCACCGCTATCTGTATGAACATGTAAATATCTACACTGCTATCTCTATGAACATGGAAATATCTACACCGCTATCTGTATGAACATGGAAATAGCAACACCGCTATCTGTATGAACATGGAAATATCTACACCACTATCTGTATGAACATGGAAATATCTACACCTCTATCTGTATGAACATGGAAATATGTACACCGCTATCTGTTTGAACAGGGAAATATATACACCGCTATCTGCATGAAAATGGAAATATCTACACAGCTATCTGCATATACATGGAAATATCTACACAGCTATCTCTTTACATATGGAAATAACTACACCACTATCTGTATGAACATGGAAATATCTACACTGCCATCTGTATGAACATGGAAATATCTGCACCGCCATCTGTATGAACATATAAATATCTACACCGCCATCTGTATTAAGAAGGAGATATCTACACCGCTATCTGTATAAACATCGAAATATCTACACTGCTATCTGTATAAACATGGAAATATCTACACCGCTACCAGTATAAACATGGAAATGTCAGCACCGCTATCAGAATGAACATGGAAGTTTCTAAACCGCCATCTGTATGAACATGGAAATACCTTCACCGCCATCCGTATGAACATGGAAATATCTGCACCGCCATCTGTATGAACATATAAATATCTACACCGCCATCTGTATTAAGATGGAGATATCTACACCGCTATCTGTATAAACATGGAAATATCTACACCGCTATGTGTATAAACATGGAAATATCTACACCGCTACCTGTATAAACATGGAAGTATCAGCACCGCTATCGGTATGAACATGGCAATATCTACACGGTTATCTGTATGAACATGGAAATATCTACACAGCCATCTGGATGAACATGAATATATCTACAACGCTATCTGTGTAAACATGCATACACCTTCACCGCTATCTGTATAAACATGGAAATATCTACACCGCTACCTGTATAAACATGGAAATATCTACACCGCTATCTCTATGAACATGGAAATATCCACACCGCTATCTGTATGAACATGGAAATAGCTACACCGCTATCTGTATGAACATGGAAATATCTACACCACTATCTGTATGAACATGGAAATATCTACACTGCTATCTTTATGAACATGGAAATATCTACACCGCTAACTGTTTGAACAGGGAAATATATACACCGCTATCTGCATGAAAATGGAAATGTCTACAACGCTATCTGTATGAACATGGAAATATCTTCACCGCCATCTGTATGAACATGGATATATCTACACAGCCATCTGGATGAACATGGAAATATCTACACCGCTATCTGTATGAACATGGAAATATCTACCGTGCTATCTGTATGAACATGGAAATATCTACACCGCCATCTGTATGAACATGGAAATATCTGCACCGCCATCTCTATGAACATACAAATATCTACACCGCCATCTGTATTAAGATGGAGATATCTACACCGCTATCTGTATAAACATGGAAATATCTTCACCGCTATCTGTATGAACATGGAAATATCTACACCACTATCTGTATGAACATGGAAATATCTACACCGCTATCTGTTTGAACAGGGTAATATATACACCGCTATCTGCATGAAAATGGAAATATCTACACAGCTATCTGCATATACAGGGAAATATCTATACAGCTATCTCTTTACACATGGAAATAACTACACTGCTATCTGTATGAGCATGGAAATATCTACACCGCCATCTGTATGAACATGGAAATATCTGCACCGCCATCTCTATGAACATATAAATATCTACACTGCCATCTGTATTAAGAAAGAGATATCTACACCGCTATCTGTATAAACATGGAAATATCTACACCACTATCTGTATAAACATGGAAATATCTACACCGCTATCTGTATAAACATGGAAATATCTACACCGCTACCTGTATAAACATGGAAATATCAGCACCGCTCTCGGTATGAACACTTAAATATCTACACCGCTATCTGTATGAACATGGAAATATCCACACCGCTATCTGTATGAACATGGAAATAGCTACACCGCCATCTGTATTAAGATGGAGATATCTACACCGCTATCTGTATAAACTTGGAAATATCTACACCGCTATCTGAATAAACATGGAAATATCTACATCAGTATCTGTATAAACATGGAAATATCTACACCGCTTCCTGTGTAAACATGGAAATATCAGCACCGCTATCTGTATGAACATGTAAATATCTACACTGCTATCTCTATGAACATGGAAATATCTACACCGCTATCTGTATGAACATGGAAATAGCAACACCGCTATCTGTATGAACATGGAAATATCTACACCACTATCTGTATGAACATGGAAATATCTACACCTCTATCTGTATGAACATGGAAATATGTACACCGCTATCTGTTTGAACAGGGAAATATATACACCGCTATCTGCATGAAAATGGAAATATCTACACAGCTATCTGCATATACATGGAAATATCTACACAGCTATCTCTTTACATATGGAAATAACTACACCACTATCTGTATGAACATGGAAATATCTACACTGCCATCTGTATGAACATGGAAATATCTGCACCGCCATCTGTATGAACATATAAATATCTACACCGCCATCTGTATTAAGAAGGAGATATCTACACCGCTATCTGTATAAACATCGAAATATCTACACTGCTATCTGTATAAACATGGAAATATCTACACCGCTACCAGTATAAACATGGAAATGTCAGCACCGCTATCAGAATGAACATGGAAGTTTCTAAACCGCCATCTGTATGAACATGGAAATACCTTCACCGCCATCCGTATGAACATGGAAATATCTGCACCGCCATCTGTATGAACATATAAATATCAACACCGCCATCTGTATTAAGATGGAGATATCTACACCGCTATCTGTATAAACATGGAAATATCTACACCGCTATGTGTATAAACATGGAAATATCTACACCGCTACCTGTATAAACATGGAAGTATCAGCACCGCTATCGGTATGAACATGGCAATATCTACACGGTTATCTGTATGAACATGGAAATATCTACACAGCCATCTGGATGAACATGAATATATCTACAACGCTATCTGTGTAAACATGCATACACCTTCACCGCTATCTGTATAAACATGGAAATATCTACACCGCTACCTGTATAAACATGGAAATATCTACACCGCTATCTCTATGAACATGGAAATATCCACACCGCTATCTGTATGAACATGGAAATAGCTACACCGCTATCTGTATGAACATGGAAATATCTACACCACTATCTGTATGAACATGGAAATATCTACACTGCTATCTTTATGAACATGGAAATATCTACACCGCTAACTGTTTGAACAGGGAAATATATACACCGCTATCTGCATGAAAATGGAAATGTCTACAACGCTATCTGTATGAACATGGAAATATCTTCACCGCCATCTGTATGAACATGGATATATCTACACAGCCATCTGGATGAACATGGAAATATCTACACCGCTATCTGTATGAACATGGAAATATCTACCGTGCTATCTGTATGAACATGGAAATATCTACACCGCCATCTGTATGAACATGGAAATATCTGCACCGCCATCTCTATGAACATACAAATATCTACACCGCCATCTGTATTAAGATGGAGATATCTACACCGCTATCTGTATAAACATGGAAATATCTTCACCGCTATCTGTATGAACATGGAAATATCTACACCACTATCTGTATGAACATGGAAATATCTACACCGCTATCTGTTTGAACAGGGTAATATATACACCGCTATCTGCATGAAAATGGAAATATCTACACAGCTATCTGCATATACAGGGAAATATCTATACAGCTATCTCTTTACACATGGAAATAACTACACTGCTATCTGTATGAGCATGGAAATATCTACACCGCCATCTGTATGAACATGGAAATATCTGCACCGCCATCTCTATGAACATATAAATATCTACACTGCCATCTGTATTAAGAAAGAGATATCTACACCGCTATCTGTATAAACATGGAAATATCTACACCACTATCTGTATAAACATGGAAATATCTACACCGCTATCTGTATAAACATGGAAATATCTACACCGCTACCTGTATAAACATGGAAATATCAGCACCGCTCTCGGTATGAACACTTAAATATCTACACCGCTATCTGTATGAACATGGAAATATCCACACCGCTATCTGTATGAACATGGAAATAGCTACACCGCCATCTGTATTAAGATGGAGATATCTACACCGCTATCTGTATAAACTTGGAAATATCTACACCGCTATCTGAATAAACATGGAAATATCTACATCAGTATCTGTATAAACATGGAAATATCTACACCGCTTCCTGTGTAAACATGGAAATATCAGCACCGCTATCTGTATGAACATGTAAATATCTACACTGCTATCTCTATGAACATGGAAATATCTACACCGCTATCTGTATGAACTTGGAAATAGCAACACCGCTATCTGTATGAACATGGAAATATCTACACCACTATCTGTATGAACATGGAAATATCTACACCTCTATCTGTATGAACATGGAAATATGTACACCGCTATCTGTTTGAACAGGGAAATATATACACCGCTATCTGCATGAAAATGGAAATATCTACACAGCTATCTGCATATACATGGAAATATCTACACAGCTATCTCTTTACATATGGAAATAACTACACCACTATCTGTATGAACATGGAAATATCTACACTGCCATCTGTATGAACATGGAAATATCTGCACCGCCATCTGTATGAACATATAAATATCTACACCACCATCTGTATTAAGAAGGAGATATCTACACCGCTATCTGTATAAACATCGAAATATCTACACTGCTATCTGTATAAACATGGAAATATCTACACCGCTATCTGTATAAACATGGAAATATCTACACCGCTACATGTATAAACATGGAAATATCAGCACCGCTATCGGTATGAACATGGAAATACCTACACCGCTATCTGTATGAACATGGAAATATGTTCACTGACATTTTTATGAACATGGATATATGTACACAGCCATCTTGATGAACATGGAAATATCTACACCGCTATCTGTATGAACATGGAAATATCTACACTGCTATCCTTGTAAACATGCATACATCTTCACCGCTATCTGTATAAACATGGAAATATCTACACCGCTATCTATATGAACATGGAAATATATACACCGCTATCTGTTTGAACATGGAAATATCTACACCGCTATCTGCATGAAAATGGAAATATCTACACAGCTATCTGCATACATATGGAAATATCTACAAAGCTATCTCTTTACACATGGAAATAACTACACCGCTATCTCCATAAACATGGAAATATCTACACCGCTATCTGTATGAACATGGAAATATCTGCACCGCCATCTGTATGAACATATAAATATCTACACCGCCATCTGTATTAAGATGGAGATATCTACACATCTATCTGTATAAACTTGGAAATATCTACACCGCTATCTGTATTAACATGGAAATATCTACACCACTATCTGTATAAACATGGAAATATCTACACCGCTACCTGTATAAACATGGAAATATCAGCACAGCTATCTGTATGAACATGGAAATATCTACACAGCTATCTCTTTGAACATGGAAATATCTACACCGCTATCTGTATGAACATGGAAATAGCTACACCGCTATCTGTATGAACATGGAAATATCTACACCACTATCTGTATGAACATGGAAATATCTACACCGCTATCTGTATGAACATGGATATATCTACACAGCCATCTGTATGAACATGGAAATATCTACACCGCTATCTGTATGAACATGGAAATATCTACACCGCTATCTGTATGAACATGGATATAACTATACAGCCATCTGGATGAACATGGAAATATCTACACTGCTATCTGTGTAGACATGCATACATCTTCAACGCTATCTGTATAAACGTGGAAATATCTACACCGCTATCTGTTTGAACATGGAAATATCTACACCGCTATCTGCATGAAAATGTATATATCTACAGAGCTATCTGCATATACATGGAAATATCTACAAAGCTATTTCTTTACACATGGAAAAAACTACACCGCTATCTCTATAAACATGGAAATATCTACACCGCCATCTGTATGAACATGGAAATATCTGCACCGCCATCTGTATGAACATATAAACATCTACACCGCCGTCTGTATTAAGAAGGAGATATCTACACCGCCATCTGTATAAACAAGGAAATATCTACACTGCTGTCTGTATAAACATGGAAATATTTACACCGCTATCTGTATGAACATGGAAATATCTACACCGCTACCTGTATAAACATCGAAATAACAGCACCGCTATCGGTATGAACATGGAAATATCTACACCGCTATGTGTAGGAACATGGAAATATCTACACCGCCATCTGTGTGAACATGGAAATACCTTCACTGCCATCTGTATGAACATAGATATATCTACACAGCCATCTGGATGAACATGGAAATATCTACACCGCTATCTGTATGAACATGGAAATATCTACACTGCTATCCTAGTAAACATGCATACATCTTCACCGCTATCTGTATAAACATGGAAATATCTACACCGCTATCTGTATGAACATGGAAATATCTACAACGCTATCTGTTTGAACATGGAAATATCTACACCGCTATCCACATGAAAATGGAAATATCTACACAGCTATCTGCATACACATGGAAATATCTACAAAGCTATTTCTTTACACATGGAAATAACTACACCGCTATCTCTATAAACATGGAAATATCTACACGGCCATCTATATGAACACGGAAATATCTGCACTGCCATCTGTATGAACATATAAATATCTACACCACCATCTGTATTAAGATGGAGATATCTACACATCTATCTGTATAAACTTGGACATATCTACACCGCTATCTGTATAAACATGGAAATATCTACACCACTGTCTGTCTAAACATGGAAATATCTACACCGCTACCTGTATAAATATGGAAATATCAGCACAGCTATCTGTATGAATATGGATATATCTACACATCTATCTCTTTGAACATGGAAATATCTACACCGCAATCTGTATGAACATGGAAATAGCTGCACCACTATCTTTATGAACATGGAAATATCTTCACCACTATCTGTATGAACATGGAAATATCTACACCGCTATCTGTATGAACATGGATATATCTACACAGCCATCTGGATGAACATGGAAATATCTACACCGCTATCTGTATGAACATGGAAATATCTACACCGCTATCTGTATGAACATGGATATATCTACACAGCCATCTGGATGAACATGGAAATATCTACACTGCTATCTGTGTAGACATGCATACATATTCACCGCTATCTGTATAAATATGGAAATATCTACACCGCTATCTTTTTGAACATGGAAATATATACAGCGCTATCTGCATGAAAATGGAAATATCTCCACAGCTATCTGCATATACATGGAAATATCTACACAGCTATCTCTTTACACATGGAAAAAACTACACCGCTATCTGTATGAACATGGAAATATCTACACGGCCATCTGTATTAACATGGGAATATCTGCACCGCCATCTGTATGAACATATAAATATCTACACCGCCATCTGTATTAAGATGGAGATATCTACACCGCTATCTGTATAAACATGGAAATATCTACACCGCTACGTGTATAAACATGGAAATATCAGCACCGCTATCTGTATGAACATGGAAATACATACACCGCTATCTGTATGAACATGGAAATATCTACACCGCTATCTGTATGAACATGATAATATCTACACCGCCATCTGTATGAACATGGAAATATCTTCACTGCCATCTGTATGAACATGGATATATCTACACAGCCATCAGGATGAACATGGAAATATCTACACTGCTCTATGAGTAAACATGCATAAATCTTCACCGCTATCTGTATAAACATGGAAATATCTACACTGCTATCTATATGAACATGGAAATATCTACACCGCTAACTGTTTGAACAGGGAAATATATACACCGCTAACTGCATGAAAATGGAAATGTTTACACAGCTATCTGCATATTCATGGAAATATCTACACAGCTATCTCTTTACACATGGAAATAACGACACCGCTATCTGTATGAACATGGAAATATCTACACCGCCATCTGTATGAACATGGATATATCTACACAGCCATCTGGATGAACATGGAAATATCTACACCGCTATCTGTATGAACATGGATATATCTACACAGCCATCTGGATGAACATGGAAATATCTACACCGCTATCTGTATGAACATGGAAATACATACACCGCTATTTGAATGAACATGGAAATATCTACACCGCTATCTGTATGAACATGGAATTATCTACACCGCTGTCTGTATGAACATGGAAATATCTTCACCGCCGTCTGTATGAACATGGATATATCTACACAGACATCTGGATGAACATGGAAGTATCTGCACCGCTATCTGTATGAACATGGAAATATCTACACCGCTATCTGTATGAACATGGATATATCTACACAGCCATCTGGATGAACATGGAAATATCTACACCGCTATCTGTGTAAACATGCATACATCTTCACCGCTATCTGTATAAACATGAATATATCTACACTGCTATCTTTATGAACATGGAAATATCTACACCGCTAACTGTTTGAACTGGGAAATATATACACCACTATCTGCATGAAAATGGAAATGTCTACACAGCTATCTGCACATACATGGAAATATCTACACAGCTATCTCTTTACACATGGAAATAACTACACCGCTATCTGTATGAACATGGAAATATCTACACCGCCATCTGTATGAACATGGAAATATATGCACCGCCATCTGAATGAACATATAAATATCTACACCGCCATCTGTATTAAGATGGAGATATCTTCACCGCTATCTGTATAAACATGGAAATATCTACACCGCTATCTCTATAAACATGGAAATATCTACACCGCTATCTCTATAAACATGGAAATATCTACACCGCTACCTGTATAAACATGGAAATATCAGCACCGCTATCAGTATGAACATGGAAGTATCTACACCGCCATCTGTATGAACATGGAAATATCTTCACCGCCATCTGTATGAACATGGAAATATCTGCACCGCCATCTGTATGAACATATAAATATCTACACCGCCATCTGTATTAAGATGGAGATATCTACACCGCTATCTGTATAAAAATGGAAATATCTATACCGCTATGTGTATAAACATGGAAATATCTACACCGCTATCTGTATAAACATGGAAATATCTACACTGCTACCTGTATAAACATGGAAATATCAGCACCGCTATCTGTATGAACATGGAAATATCCACACCGCCATCTGTATGAACATGGAAAAACCTTCACCGCCATCTGAATGAAGATGGATATATCTACACAGCCATCTGTATGAACATAGAAATATCTTCACCGCCATCTGTATGAACATGGATATGTCTACACAGCCGTCTGGATGAACATGGAAATATCTACACCGCTATCTGTATGAACATGGAAATATCTACACCGCTATCTGTTTAAACATGCATACATCTTCACCGCTATCTGTATAAACACGGAAATATCCACACCGCTATCTGTATGAATATGGAAATATCTACACCGCTATCTGTTTGAACATGGAAATATCTACACCGCTATCTGCATGAAAATGGAAATATCTACACAGCTATCTGCATATACATGGAAATATCTACACAGCTATCTCTTTGCACATGGAAATAACTACACCGCTACCTCTATAAACATGGAAATATCTACACCACCATCTGTATGAACATGGAAATATCTGCACCGCCATCTGTATGAACATATAAATATCTACACCGTCATCTGTATTAAGAAGGAGATATCTACACCGCTATCTGTATAAACTTGGAAATAACTACACCGCTATCTGTATAAACACGGAAATATGTACACCGCTACCTGTATAAACATGGAAGTATCAGCACCGCTATCGGTATGAACATGGCAATATCTACACGGCTATCTGTATGAACATGGAAATATCTACAACGCCATCTATATGAACATGGAAATATCTTCACCGCCATCTGTATGAACATGGATATATCTACACAGCCATCTGGATGAACATGGAAATAGCTACACCGCTATCTGTATGAACATGGAAATATCTACACCGCTATCTGTATGAACATGGAAATATCTACACAGCCATCAGGATGAACATGGAAATATCTACACCGCTATCTGTATGAACATGGAAATAAATACACCGCTATCTGTATGAACATGGAAATATCTACACCGCTATCGGTATGAACATGGAAATAACACCGCTATCTCTATAAACATGGAAATATCTACACAGCCATCTATATGAACACGGAAATATCTGCACCGCCATCTGTATGAACATATAAATATCTACACCACCATCTGTATTAAGATGGAGATATCTACACATCTATCTGTATAAACTTGAAAATATCTACAGCGCTATCTGTATAAACATGGAAATATCTACACCACTGTCTGTATGAACATGGAAATATCTACACCGCTATCTGTAAGAACATGGAAATATCTACACCGCTATCTGTATGAGCATGGATATATCTACACAGCCATCTGGATGAACATGGAAATATCTACACTGCTATCTGTGTAGACGTGCATACATCTTCACCGCTATCTGTATAAACATGGAAATAACTACACCGCTATCTGTTTGAACATGGAAATATATACACCGCTATCTGCATGAAAATGGAAATATCTACACAGCTATCTGCATATACAAGGAAATATCTACTCAGCTATCTCTTTACACATGGAAAAAACTACACCGCTATCTGTATGAACATGGAAATATCTACACCGCCATCTGTATTAACATGGGAATATCTGCACCGCCATCTGTATGAACATATAAATATCTACACCGCCATCTGTATTAAGATGGAGATATCTACACCACTATCTGTATAAACATGGAAATATCTACACCCCTACATGTATAAACATGGAAATATCAGCACCGCTATCTGTATGAACATGGAAATATCTACACCGCTATCTGTATGAACATGGAAATATCTACACCTCTATCTGTATGAAGATGGAAATATCTACACCGCAATCTGTATGAACATGGAAATATCTACCCCTCTATCTGTATGAACATGGAAATATCTACACCGCCATCTGTATGAACATGGAAATATCTGCACCGCCATCTGTATGAAAATATAAACATCTACACCGCCGTCTGTATTAAGAAGGAGAAATCTACATCGCTATCTGTATAAACAAGGAAATATCTACACTGCTGTCTGTATAAACATGGAAATATCTACACCGCTATCTGTATGAACATGGAAATATCTACACCGCTACCTGTATAAACATGGAAATAACAACACCGCTATCGGTATGAACATGGAAATATCTACACCGCTATGTGTAGGAACATGGAAATATCTACACCACCATCTGTATGAACTTGGAAATATCTTCACCGCCATCTGTATGAACATGGATATGTCTACACAGCAATCTGTATGAACATGGAAATATCTAACCCGCTATCTGTAAAACATGGAAATATCTACACCGCTATCTGTATGAACATGGAAATATCTTCAACGCCATCTGTATGAAAATGGATATGTCTACACAGCCATCTGGATGAACATGGAAATATCTACACCGCTATCTGTATGAACATGGAAATATCTACACCGCTATCTGTGTAAACATGCATACATCTTCACCGCTATCTGTATAAACATGGAAATATCTACACCGCTATCTGTATGAACATGGAAATATCTACACCGCTATCTATTTGAACATGGAAATATCTACACCGCTATCTGCATGAAAATGGAAATATCTACACAGCTATCTGCATATACATGGAAATATCTACACAGCTATCCCTTTACACATGGAAATATCTACACCGCTATCACTATAAACGTGGAAATACCTACACCGCCATCTGTATGAACATGGAAATATCTGCACCGCCATCTGTATGAACATATAAATATCTACACCGCCATCTGTATAAAGAAGGAGATATCTACACCGCTATCTGCATAAACATGGAAATATCTACACCGCTATCTTTATGAACATGGAAATATCTACACCGCCATCTGTATGAACATGGAAATATCTACACCGCCATCTGTATGAACATGGAAATATCTACACTGCTATGTGTATGAACATGGAAATATCTTCAACGCCATCTGTATGAACATGGATTTATCTACACAGCCATCTGGATGAACATGGAAATATCTACACCGCTATCTGTATGAACATGGAAATATCTACACCGCTATCTGTGTAAACATGCATACATCTTCACCGCTATCTGAATGAAAATGGAAATATCTAAACAGCTATCTGCATATACATGGAAATATCTACAAAGCTATCTCTTTTCACATGGAAATAACTACACTGCTATCTGTATAATCATGGAAATATCTACACCGCCATCTGTATGAACATGGAAATATCTGCACCGCCATCTGTATGAACATATAAATTTCTACACCGTCATCTGTATTAAGATGGAGATATCTACACCGCTATCTGTATAAACTTGGAAAAATCTACACCACTATCTGTATAAGCATGGAAATATCTACACGGCTACCTGTATAAACATGGAAATATCAGCACCGCTATCTGTATGCACATATAAATATCTACACCGCCATCTGTATTAAGATGGAGATATCTTCACCGCTATCTGTATAAACCTGGAAATATCTACGCCGCTATCTGTATAAACATGGACATATGTACACCGCTATCTGTATAAACATGGAAATATCTACACCGCTACCTGTATAAACATGGAAATATCAGCACCGCTATCAGTATGAACATGGAAGTATCTACACCGCCATCTGTATGAACATGGAAATATCTTCACCGCCATCTGTATGAACATGGAAATATCTGCACCGCCATCTGTATGAACATTTAAATATCTACGCCGCCATCTGTATTAAGATGGAGATATCTTCACCGCTATCTGTATAAACATGGAAATATCTACACCGATACGTGTATAAACATGGAAATAACTACACCGCTATCTGTATAAACATGGAAATATCTACACCGCTACCTGTATAAACATGGAAATATCAGCACCGCTATCTGCATGAACATGGAAATATCTACACCGCCATCTGTATGAACATGGAAAAATCTTCACCGCCATCTGTATGAACATGGATATACCTACACAGCCATCTGTATGAACATGGAAATATCTACACCGCCATCTGTATGAACATGGAAATATCTACACTGCTATGTGTATGAACATGGAAATATCTTCAACGCCATCTGTATGAACATGGATTTATCTACACAGCCATCTGGATGAACATGGAAATATCTACACCGCTATCTGTATGAACATGGAAATATCTACACCGCTATCTGTGTAAACATGCATACATCTTCACCGCTATCTGAATGAAAATGGAAATATCTAAACAGCTATCTGCATATACATGGAAATATCTACAAAGCTATCTCTTTTCACATGGAAATAACTACACTGCTATCTGTATAATCATGGAAATATCTACACCGCCATCTGTATGAACATGGAAATATCTGCACCGCCATCTGTATGAACATATAAATTTCTACACCGTCATCTGTATTAAGATGGAGATATCTACACCGCTATCTGTATAAACTTGGAAAAATCTACACCACTATCTGTATAAGCATGGAAATATCTACACGGCTACCTGTATAAACATGGAAATATCAGCACCGCTATCTGTATGCACATATAAATATCTACACCGCCATCTGTATTAAGATGGAGATATCTTCACCGCTATCTGTATAAACCTGGAAATATCTACGCCGCTATCTGTATAAACATGGACATATGTACACCGCTATCTGTATAAACATGGAAATATCTACACCGCTACCTGTATAAACATGGAAATATCAGCACCGCTATCAGTATGAACATGGAAGTATCTACACCGCCATCTGTATGAACATGGAAATATCTTCACCGCCATCTGTATGAACATGGAAATATCTGCACCGCCATCTGTATGAACATTTAAATATCTACGCCGCCATCTGTATTAAGATGGAGATATCTTCACCGCTATCTGTATAAACATGGAAATATCTACACCGATACGTGTATAAACATGGAAATAACTACACCGCTATCTGTATAAACATGGAAATATCTACACCGCTACCTGTATAAACATGGAAATATCAGCACCGCTATCTGCATGAACATGGAAATATCTACACCGCCATCTGTATGAACATGGAAAAATCTTCACCGCCATCTGTATGAACATGGATATACCTACACAGCCATCTGTATGAACATGGAAATATCTTCACCGCCATCTGTATGAACATGGATATATCTACACAGCCGTCTGGATGAACATGGAAATATCTACACCGCTATCTGTATGAACATGGAAATATCTACACCGCAATCTGTGTAAACATGCATACATCTTCACCGCTATCTCTATAAACATGGAAATATCCACAACGCTATCTATATGAACATGGAAATATCTACACCGCTATCTGTTTGAACATGGAAATATCTACACCGCTATTTGCATGAAAATGGAAGTATCTACACAGATATCTGCATTTACATGGAAATATCAACACAGCTATCTCTTTGCACATGGAAATAACTACACCGCTATCTCTATAAACATGGAAATATCTACACCACCATCTGTATGAACATGGAAATATCTGCACCGCCATCTGTATGAACATATAAATATCTTCACCGCCATCTCTATTAAGAAGGAGATATCTACACCGCTATCTGTATAAACATGGAAATATCTACACCGCTATCTGTATGAACATGGAAATATCTACACGGCTACCTATATAAACTCGGAAATATGTACACCGCTACCTGTATAAACATGGAAGTATCAGCACAGCTATCGGAATGAACATGGCAATATCTACACGGCTATCTGTATGAAGATGGAAATATCTACACCGCTATCTGTATGAACATGGAAATATCTACACCACTATCTGTATGAACATGGAAATATCTACACAGCCATCTGGATGAACATGGAAATATCTACACCGCTATCTGAATGAACATGGATATATCTACACAGCCATCTGGAAGAACATGGAAATATCTACACCGCTATCTGTATGAACATGGAAATACATACACCGCTATCTGTATGAACAAGGAAATATATACACCGCTATCTGTATGAACATGGAAATATCTACACCGCCATCTGTATGAACATGGAAATATCTTCACCGCCATCTGTATGAACATGGATATATCTACTCAGCCATCTGGATGAACATGGAAATATCTGCACCGCTATCTGTATGAACATGGAAATATCTACACCGCTATCTGTATGAACATGGATATATCTACACAGCCATCTGGATGAACATGGAAATATCTACACTGCTATCTGTGTAAACATGCATAAATCTTCACCGCTATCTGTATAAACATGGAAATATCTACACTGCTATCTTTATGAACATGGAAATATCTACACCGCTAACTGTTTGAACATGGAAATATATAAACCGCTATCTGCATGAAAATGGAAATGTTTACACAGCTATCTGCATATACATGGAAATATCTACACAGCTATCTCTTTACACATGGAAATAACTACACCGCTATCTGTATGAACATGGAAATATCTACACCGCCATCTGTATGAACATGGAAATATCTGCACCGCCATCTGAATGAACACATAGATATCTACAACGCCATCTGTATTAAGATGGAGGTATCTACACCGCTATCTGTATAAACATGGAAATATCTACACTGCTATGTGTATAAACATGGAAATATCTACACCGCTATCTCTGTAAACATGGAAATATCTACACCGCTACCTGTATAAACATGGAAATATCAGCACCGCTATCAGTATGAACATGGAAGTATCTACACCGCCATCTGTATGAACATGGAAATATCTTCACCGCCATCTGTATGAACATGGAAATAACTGCACCTCCATCTGTATGAACATATAAATATCTACACCGCCATCTGTATTAAGATGTAGATATCTACACCGCTATCTGTATAAAAACGGAAATATCTATACCGCTATGTGTATAAACATGGAAATATCTACACTGCTATCTGTATAAACATGGAAATATCTACACTGCTACCTGTATAAACATGGAAATATCAGCCCCGCTATCTTTATGAACATGGAAATATCTACACCGCCATCTGTATGAACATGGAAATATCTTCACCGCCATCTGTATGAACATGGATATGTCTACACAGCCGTCTGGATGAACATGGAAATATCTACACCGCTATCTGTATTAACATGAAAATATCTACACCGATATCTGTGTAAACATGCATACATTTTCACCGCTATCTGTAAAAACATGGAAATATCCACACCACTATCTGTATTAACATGGAAATATCTACACCGCTATCTGCATGAAAATGGAAATATCTTCAAAGCTATCTGCATATACATGGAAATATTTACACAGCTATCTCTTTGCACATGGAAATAACTACACCGCTATCTCTATAAACATGGAAATATCTACACCACCATCTGTATGAACATGGAAATATCTGCACTGCCATCTGTATGAACATATAAATATCTACACCGCCATCTGTATTAAGAAGTAGATATCTACACCACTATCTGTATAAACATGGAAATATCTACACCGCTATCTGTATGAACATGGAAATATCTACACCGCTACCTGTATGAACACGGAAATATGTACACCGCTACCTGTATAAACATGGAAGTATCAGCAGCGCTATCGGTATGAACATGGAAATATCTACACCGCTATCTGTATGAACATGGAAATATCTACACCGCTATCTGTATGAACATGGAAATATCTACACCACTATCTGTATGAACATGGAAATAGCTACACAGCCATCTGGATGAACATGGAAATATCTGCACCGCTATCTGTATGAACATGGATATATCTACACAGCCATCTGGATGAACATGGAAATATATACACCGCTATCTGTATGAACATGGAAATACATACACCGCTATCTGTATGAACATGGAAATATCTACACCGCTATCTGTATGAACATGGAATTATCTACACCGCTATCTGTATGAACATGGAAATATCTTCACCGCCGTCTGTATGAACATGGATATATCTACACAGCCATCTGGATGAACATGGAAATATCTACACCGCTATCTGTGTAAACATGCATACATCTTCACCGCTATCTGTATAAACATGAAAATATCTACACTGCTATCTTTATGAACATGGAAATATCTACACCGCTAACTGTTTGAACTGGGAAATATATACACCGATATCTGCATGAAAATGGAAATGTCTACACAGCTATCTGCATATACATGGAAATATCTACACAGCTTTCTCTTTACACATGGAAATAACTACACCGCTATCTGAATGAACATGGAAATATCTACACCGCCATCTGTATGAACATGGAAATATATGCACCGCCATCTGAATGAACATATAAATATCTACACCGCCATCTGTATTAAGATGGAGATATCTACACCGCTATCTGTATAAACATGGAAATATCTACACGGCTATCTCTATAAACATGGAAATATCTACACCGCTATCTCTATAAACATGGAAATATCTACACCACTACCTGTATAAACATGGAAATATCAGCACCGCTATCAGTATGAACATGGAAGTATCTACACCGCCATCTGTATGAACATGGATATACCTACACAGCCATCTGTATGAACATGGAAATATCTTCACCGCCATCTGTATGAACATGGATATGTCTACACAGCCGTCTGGATGAACATGGAAATATCTACACCGCTATCTGTATGAACAAGGAAATATCTACACAGCCATCTGGATGAACATGGAAATATCTACACCGCTATCTGTATGAACATGGAAATACATACACTGCTATCTGTATGAACATGGAAATATCTACACCGCTATCTGTATTAACATGGAAATAACTACACCGCTATCTCTATAAACATGGAAATATCTTCACCGCCATCTGTATGAACATGGATATATCTACACAACCATGTGGATGAACATGGAAATATCTACACCGCTATCTGTGTAAACATGCATACATCTTCACCGCTATCTGTATAAACCTGGAAATATCTACACCGCTATCTTTATGTACATGGAAATATCTACACCGCTAACTGTTTGAACAGGGAAATACACACACCGCTATCTGCATGAAAACGGAAATATCTACACAGCTATCTGCTTATACATGGAAATATCTACACAGCTATCTCTTTACACATGGAAATAGCTACACCGCTATCTGTATGAACATGGAAATATCTACACCGCCATCTGTATGAACATGGAAATATCTGCACCGCCATCTGTATGAACATTTAAATATCTACACCGCCATCTGTATTAAGATGGAGATATCTACACCACTATCTGCATAAACATGGAAATATCTACACCGCTATCTGTATAAACATGGAAATATCTACACCACTATATGTATAAACATGGAAATATCTATACTGTTATCTGTATAAACATGGAAATATCTACACCGCTACCTGTGTAAACATGGAAATGTCAGCACCGTTATCAGTATGAACATGGAAGTTTCTACAAAGCTATCTGTATGAACATGGAAATACCTTCACCGCCATCCGTATGAACATGGAAATATCTGCTCCGCCATCTGTATGAACATACAAATATCTACACCGCCATCTGTATTAAGATGGAGATATCTACACCGCTATCTGTATAAACAGGGAAATATCTACACCGCTATGTGTATAAACATGGAAATATCTACACCGCTACCTGTATAAACATGGAAGTATCAGCACCGCTATCGGCATGAACATGGCAATATCTACACGGTTATCTGTATGAACATGCAAATATCTACACCGCTATCTGTATGAACATGGAAATGTCTTCAACGCCATCTGTATGAACATGGATATATCTACACAGCCATCTGGATGAACATGCAAATATCTACACCGCTATCTGTATAAACATGGAAATATCTACACCGCTACCTGTATAAACATGGAAATATCAGCACCGCTATCTGTATGAACATGGAAATATCTACACCGCCGTCTGTATGAACATGGAAATATCGTCACCGCCATCTGTATGAACATGGATATGTCTACACAGCCGTCTGTATGAACATGGAAATATCTACACAGCTATCTGTTTGAACATGGAAATATCTACACCGCTATCTGCATGAAAATGGAAATATCTACACAGCTATCTGCATATACATGGGAATATCTACACAGCTATCTCTTTACACATGGAAATAACTACACCGCTATCTGTATGAACATGGAAATATCTACACCGCCATCTGTATGAACATGGAAATATCTGCACCGCCATCTGAATGAACATATAAATATCTACACGGCCATCTGTATTAAGATGGAGATATCTACACTGCTATCTGTATAAACATGGAAATATCTACTCCGCTATGTGTATAAAAATGGAAATATCTACACCGCTATCTGTATAAATATGGAAATATCTACACCGCTACCTGTATAAACATGGAAATATCAGCACCGCTATCAGTATGAACATGGAAGTATCTACACCGCCATCTGTATGAAAATGGAAATATCTTCACCACCATCTGTATGAACATGGAAATATCTGCACCGCCATCTGTATGAACATATAAATATCTACACCGCCATCTGTATTAAGATGGAGATATCTACACCGCTATCTGTATGAACATGGAAATATCTACACCGCTATCTGTATAAACATGGAAATATGTACACTGCTACCTGTATAAACATGGAAATATCAGCACCGCTATCTATATGAACATATAAATATCTACACCGCTCTCTGTATAAACATGGAAATATCTACACCGCTATCTTTATGAACATGGAAATATCTACACCGCTATCTGTTTGAACAGGAAAATATATACACCGCTATCTGCATGAAAATGGAAATATCTACACCACTATCTGTATGAACATGGAAATACATACACCACTATCTGTATGAACATGGAAATATCTACACCGCTATCTGTATGAACATGGAAATATCTGCACCGCTATCTGTATGAACATGGAAATATCTACACCACTATCTGTATGAACATGGATATATATACAACGTTATCTGTATGAATATGGAAATATCTTTACCGCCATCTGTAAGAACATGGATATATCTACACAGCCATCTGGATGAACATGGAAATATCTACACCGCTATCTGTAGGAACATGGAAATAGCTACACTGCTAACTGTATGAACATGGAAATATCTACACCGCTATCTGTATAAATATGGAAATATCTACACCGCTATCTGTATGAACATGGAAATATCTTCACCGCCATCTGTATGAACATGCATATATCTACACAGCCATCTGGATGAACATGGAAATATCTACGCCGCTATCTGTATGAACATGGATATGTCTACACAGCCGTCTGGATGAACATGGAAATATCTACACCGCTATCTGTGTAAACATGCATACATCTTAACCGCTATCTGTATAAACATGGAAATATCCACACCGCTATCTGTATGAACATGGAAATATCTACACCGCTATCAGTTTGAACATGGAAATATCTACACCGCTATCTCCATGGAAATGGAAATATCTACACAGCTATCTGCATATACATGGAAATATCTACACAGCTATCTCTTTGCACATGGAAATAACTACACCGCTATCTCTATAAACATGGAAATATCTACACCACCAACTGTATGAACATGGAAATATCTGCACCGCCATCTGTATGAACATATAATTATCTACACCGCTGTCTGTATTAAGAAGGAGATATCTACACCGCTATCTGTATAAACATGGAAATATCTACACCGCTATCTGTATGAACATGGAAATATCTGCATCGCTATCTGCATGAACATGGAAATATCTACACCGCTATCTGTATGAACATGGAAATATCTGCACCGCTATCTGTATGAACATGGAAATATCTACACCACTATCTGTATGAACATGGATATATCTACACTGTTATCTGTATGAATATGGAAATATCTTTACCGCCATCTGTATGAACATGGATATATCTACACAGCCATCTGGATGAACATGGAAATATCTACACCGCTATCTGTAGGAACATGGAAATAGCTACACTGCTAACTGTATGAACATGGAAATATCTACACCGCTATCTGTATAAACATGGAAATATCTACACCGCTATCTGTATGAACATGGAAATATCTTCACCGCCATCTGTATGAACATGCATATATCTACACAGCCATCTGGATGAACATGGAAATATCTACGCCGCTATCTGTATGAACATGGATATGTCTACACAGCCGTCTGGATGAACATGGAAATATCTACACCGCTATCTGTGTAAACATGCATAAATCTTAACCGCTATCTGTATAAACATGGAAATATCCACACCGCTATCTGTATGAACATGGAAATATCTACACTGCTATCAGTTTGAACATGGAAATATCTACACCGCTATCTCCATGGAAATGGAAATATCTACACAGCTATCTGCATATACATGGAAATATCTACACAGCTATCTCTTTGCACATGGAAATAACTACACCGCTATCTCTATAAACATGGAAATATCTACACCACCATCTGTATGAACATGGAAATATCTGCACCGCCATCTGTATGAACATATAATTATCTACACCGCCGTCTGTATTAAGAAGGAGATATCTACACCGCTATCTGTATAAACATGGAAATATCTACACCGCTATCTGTATGAACATGGAAATATCTGCATCGCTATCTGTATGAACATGGAAATATCTACACCACTATCTGTATGAACATGGATATATCTACACCGCTATCTGTATGAATATGGAAATATCTTCACCGCCATCTGTATGAACATGGATATAACTACACAGCCATCTGGATGAACATGGAAATATCTACACCGCTATCTGTAGGAACATGGAAATAGTTACACTGCTAACTGTATGAACATGGAAATATCTACACCGCTATCTGTATAAACATGGAAATATCTACACCGCTATCTGTATGAACATGGAAATATCTTCACCGCCATCTGTATGAACATGCATATATCTAAACAGCCATCTGGATGAACATGGAAATATCTACGCCGCTATCTGTATGAACATGGAAATATCTACACAGCCATCTGGATGAACATGAAAATATCTACACCGCTATCTGTGTAAACATGCATACACCTTCACCGCTATCTGTATAAACATGGAAATATCTACACCGCTACCTGTATAAACATGGAAATATCTACACCGCTATCTCTATGAACAAGGAAATATCAACACCGCTATCTGTATGAACATGGAAATAGCTACACCGCTATCTGTATGAACATGGAAATATCTACACCACTATCTGTATGAACATGGAAATATCTACACCGCTATATGTTTGAACAGGGAAGTATATACACCGCTATCTGCCTGAAAATGGAAATATCTACACAGCTATCTGCATATACATGGGAATATCTACACAGCTATCTCTTTGCACATGGAAATAACTACACCGCTATCTCTATAAACATGGAAATATCTACACCGCCATCTGTATGAACATGGAAATATCTACACCGCCATCTGTATTAAGAAGGAGATATCTACACCGCTATCTGTATAAACATGGAAATATCTACACCGCTATCTGTATGAACATGGAAATATCTACACCACTATCTGTATAAACACGGAAATATTTACACCACTACCTGTATAAAGATGGAAGTATCAGCACCGCTATCGGTATGAACATGGCAATATCTACACCGCTATCGGTATGAACATGGCAATATCTACACGGCTATCTGTATGAACATGGAAATACGTACACAGCCATCTGTATGAACATGGAAATATCTTCACAGCCATCTGTATGAACATGGATATATCTACACAGCCATCTGGATGAACATGGAAATATCTACACCGCTATCTGTATGAACATGGAGATACCTACACCGTTATCTGTATGAACATGGAAATATCTACACAGCCATCTGGGTGAACATGGAAATATCTACACCGCTATCTGTATGAACATGGAAATACATGCACCGCTATCTGTATGAACATGGAAATATCTACACCGCTATCTGTATGAACATGGAAATATCTACACCGCTATCTGTATGAACATGGAAATATCTTCACCGCCATCTGTATGAACATGGATATATCTACACAGCCATCTGGATGAACATGGAAATATCTACACCGCTATCTGTGTAAACATGCATACATTTTCACCGCTATCTGTATAAACATGGAAATATCTACACCTCTATCTTTATGAACATGGAAATATCTGCACCGCTATCTGTTTGAACATGGAAATATATACAGCGCTATCTGCTTGAAAATGGAAACATCTACACTATCTGTATGAACATGGAAATATATACACCGCTATCTGTATGAACATGGAAATATCTACACCGCTTTCTGTATGAACATGGAAATATCTACACCGCTATCTGTATGAACATGGAAATATCTTCACCGCCATCTGTATGAACATGGATATATCTACACAGCCATCTGGATGAACATGGAAATATCTGCACCGCTATCTGTATGAAGATGGAAATATCTACACCGCTATCTGTATGAACATGGATATATCTACACAGCCATCTGGATGAACATGGAAATATCTACACCGCTATCTGTGTAAACATGCATACATCTTCACCGCTATCTGTATAAACATGGAAGTATCTACACCGCTATCTTTCTGAACATGGAAATATCTACACCGCTATCTGTTTGAACAGGGAAGTATATACACCGCTATCTGCTTGAAAATGGAAATATCTACACAGCTATCTGCATATACATGGGAATATCTACACAACTATCTCTTTACACATGGAAATAACTACACCGCTATCTGTATGAACATGGAAATATCTACACCGCCATCTGTATGAACATGGAAATATCTGCACCGCCATCTGAATGAACATATAAATATCTACACCGCCATCTGTATTAAGATGGAGATATCTACATCGCTATCTGTATAAACATGGAAATATCTACACCGCTATGTGTATAAACATGGAAATATCTACACCGCTATCTTTATAAACATGGAAATATCTACACCGCTACCTGTATAAACATGGAAATATCAGCACCGCTATCAGTGTGAACATGGAAGTAACTACACCGCCATCTGTATGAACATGGAAATAACTTCACCGCCATCTGTATGAACATGGAAATATCTGCACCGCCATCTGTATGAACATATAAATATCTACACCGCCATCTGTATTAAGATGGAGATATCTACACCGCTATCTGTATGAACATGGAAATATCTACACCGCTATGTGTATAAACATGGTAATATCTACACTGCTACCTGTATAAACATGGAAATATCAGCACCGCTATCTGTATGAACATGGAAATATCTACACCGCCATCTGTATGAACATGGAAAAATCTTCACCGTCATCTGTATGAACATGGATATATCTACACAGCCATCTGGATGAACATGGAAATATCTTCACCGCCATCTTTATGAACATGGATATGTCTACACAGCCGTCTGGATGAACATGGAAATATCTACACCGCTATCTGTATGAACATGGAACTATCTACACCGCTATCTGCGTAAACATGCATACATCTTCACCGCTATCTGTATAAACATGGAAATATCCACACCGCTATCTGTATGAACATGGAAATATCTACACCGCGATCTGTTTGAACATGGAAATATCTACACCGCTATCTGCATGAAAATGGAAATATCTACACAGCTTTCTGCATATACATGGAAATATCTACACAGCTATCTCTTTGCACATGGAAATAACTACACCGCTATCTCTATAAACAAGGAAATATCTATACCGCCATCTGTATGAACATGGAAATATCTGCACCGCCATCTGTATGAACATATAAATATTTACACCGCCGTCTGTATTAAGAAGGAGATATCTACACTGCTATCTGTATAAACATGGAAATATCTACACCGCTATCTGTATGAACATGGAAATATCTACACCGCTACCTGTATAAACACAGAAATATGTACACTGCTACCTGTATAAACATGGAAGTATCAGCAAAGCTGTCGGTATGAACATGGCAATATCTACACGGCTATCTGTATGAACATGGAAATATCTACAACGCAATCTGTATGAACATGGAAATATCTCCACCGCCATCTGTATGAACATGGATATATGTACACAGCCATCTGGATGAACATGGAAATATCTACACTGCTATCTGTATGCACATGGAAATATCTACACCGCTATCTGTATGAACATGGAAATATGTACACAGCCATCAGGATGAACATGGAAATATCTACACCGCTATCTATATGAACATGGAAATACATACACCGCTATCTGTATGAACATGGAAATATCTACACCGCTATCTGTATGAACATGGAAATATCTACACCGCTATATGTATGAACATGGAAATATCTTCACCGCCATCTGTATGAACATGGATATATCTACACAGCCATGTGGATGAACATGGAAATATCTACACCGCTATCTGTGTAAACATGCATACATCTTCACCGCTATCTGTATAAACATGGAAATATCTACACCGCTATCTTTATGAACATGGAAATATCTACACCGCTAACTGTTTGAACAGGGAAATATATACACCGCTAACTGCATGAAAATGGAAATATCTACACCACTATCTGTATGAACATGGAAATACATACACCACTATCTGTATGAACATGGAAATATCTACACCGCTATCTGTATGAACATGGAAATATCTGCACCGCTATCTGTATGAACATGGAAATATCTACACCACTATCTGTATGAACATGGATATATCTACACCGCTATCTGTATGAACAGGGAAGTATATACACCGCTATCTGCTTGAAAGTGGAAATATCTACACAGCTATCTGCATATACATGGGAATATCTTCACAGCTATCTCTTTACACAAGTAAATAACTACACCGCTATCTGTATGAACATGGAAATATCTACACCGCCATCTGTATGAACATGGAAATATCTGCACCGCCATCTGAATGAACATATAAATATCTACACCGCCATCTGTATTAAGATGGAGAAATCTACACCGCTATCTGTATAAACATGGAAATATCTACACCGCTATGTGTATAAACATGGTAATATCTACACAACTATCTGTATGAACATGGAAATACATACACCACTATCTGTATGAACATGGAAATATCTACACCGCTATCTGCATGAACATGGAAATATCTGCAACGCTATCTGTATGAACATGGAAATATCTACCCCACTATCTGTATGAACATGGATATATCTACACCGCTATCTGTATGAATATGGAAATATCTTCACCGCCATCTGTATGAACATGGACATATCTACACAGCCATCTGGATGAACATGGAAATATCTACACCGCTATCTGTAGGAACATGGAAATAGCTACACGGCTATCTGTATGAACATGGAAATATATACACCACTATCTGTATAAACATGGAAATATCTACACCGCTATCTGTATGAACATGGAAATATCTTCACCGCCATCTGTATGAACATGGATATATCTACACAGCCATCTGGATGAACATGGAAATATCTACGCCGCTATCTGTATGAACATGGAAATATCTACACAGCCATCTGGATGAACATGAAAATATCTACACCGCTATCTGTGTAAACATGCATACACCTTCACCGCTATCTGTATAAACATGGAAATATCTACACCGCTATCTGTATGAACATGGAAATATCTACACCGCGATCTGTTTGAACATGGAAATATCTACACCGCTATCTGCATGAAAATGGAAATATCTACACAGCTTTCTGCATATACATGGAAATATCTACACAGCTATCTCTTTGCACATGGAAATAACTACACCGCTATCTCTATAAACAAGGAAATATCTATACCACCATCTGTATGAACATGGAAATATCTGCACCGCCATCTGTATGAACATATAAATATTTACACCGCCGTCTGTATTAAGAAGGAGATATCTACACTGCTATCTGTATAAACATGGAAATATCTACACCGCTATCTGTATGAACATGGAAATATCTACACCGCTACCTGTATAAACACAGAAATATGTACACTGCTACCTGTATAAACATGGAAGTATCAGCAAAGCTGTCGGTATGAACATGGCAATATCTACACGGCTATCTGTATGAACATGGAAATATCTACAACGCAATCTGTATGAACATGGAAATATCTCCACCGCCATCTGTATGAACATGGATATATGTACACAGCCATCTGGATGAACATGGAAATATCTACACTGCTATCTGTATGAACATGGAAATATCTACACCGCTATCTGTATGAACATGGAAATATGTACACAGCCATCAGGATGAACATGGAAATATCTACACCGCTATCTATATGAACATGGAAATACATACACCGCTATCTGTATGAACATGGAAATATCTACACCGCTATCTGTATGAACATGGAAATATCTACACCGCTATATGTATGAACATGGAAATATCTTCACCGCCATCTGTATGAACATGGATATATCTACACAGCCATGTGGATGAACATGGAAATATCTACACCGCTATCTGTGTAAACATGCATACATCTTCACCGCTATCTGTATAAACATGGAAATATCTACACCGCTATCTTTATGAACATGGAAATATCTACACCGCTAACTGTTTGAACAGGGAAATATATACACCGGTAACTGCATGAAAATGGAAATATCTACACCACTATCTGTATGAACATGGAAATACATACACCACTATCTGTATGAACATGGAAATATCTACACCGCTATCTGTATGAACATGGAAATATCTGCACCGCTATCTGTATGAACATGGAAATATCTACACCACTATCTGTATGAACATGGATATATCTACACCGCTATCTGTATGAACAGGGAAGTATATACACCGCTATCTGCTTGAAAGTGGAAATATCTACACAGCTATCTGCATATACATGGGAATATCTACACAGCTATCTCTTTACACAAGTAAATAACTACACCGCTATCTGTATGAACATGGAAATATCTACACCGCCATCTGTATGAACATGGAAATATCTGCACCGCCATCTGAATGAACATATAAATATCTACACCGCCATCTGTATTAAGATGGAGATATCTACATCGCTATCTGTATAAACATGGAAATATCTACACCGCTATGTGTATAAACATGGAAATATCTACACCGCTATCTTTATAAACATGGAAATATCTACACCGCTACCTGTATAAACATGGAAATATCAGCACCGCTATCAGTGTGAACATGGAAGTAACTACACCGCCATCTGTATGAACATGGAAATAACTTCACCGCCATCTGTATGAACATGGAAATATCTGCACCGCCATCTGTATGAACATATAAATATCTACACCGCCATCTGTATTAAGATGGAGATATCTACACCGCTATCTGTATGAACATGGAAATATCTACACCGCTATGTGTATAAACATGGTAATATCTACACTGCTACCTGTATAAACATGGAAATATCAGCACCGCTATCTGTATGAACATGGAAATATCTACACCGCCATCTGTATGAACATGGAAAAATCTTCACCGTCATCTGTATGAACATGGATATATCTACACAGCCATCTGGATGAACATGGAAATATCTTCACCGCCATCTTTATGAACATGGATATGTCTACACAGCCGTCTGGATGAACATGGAAATATCTACACCGCTATCTGTATGAACATGGAACTATCTACACCGCTATCTGCGTAAACATGCATACATCTTCACCGCTATCTGTATAAACATGGAAATATCCACACCGCTATCTGTATGAACATGGAAATATCTACACCGCGATCTGTTTGAACATGGAAATATCTACACCGCTATCTGCATGAAAATGGAAATATCTACACAGCTTTCTGCATATACATGGAAATATCTACACAGCTATCTCTTTGCACATGGAAATAACTACACCGCTATCTCTATAAACAAGGAAATATCTATACCGCCATCTGTATGAACATGGAAATATCTGCACCGCCATCTGTATGAACATATAAATATTTACACCGCCGTCTGTATTAAGAAGGAGATATCTACACTGCTATCTGTATAAACATGGAAATATCTACACCGCTATCTGTATGAACATGGAAATATCTACACCGCTACCTGTATAAACACAGAAATATGTACACTGCTACCTGTATAAACATGGAAGTATCAGCAAAGCTGTCGGTATGAACATGGCAATATCTACACGGCTATCTGTATGAACATGGAAATATCTACAACGCAATCTGTATGAACATGGAAATATCTCCACCGCCATCTGTATGAACATGGATATATGTACACAGCCATCTGGATGAACATGGAAATATCTACACTGCTATCTGTATGAACATGGAAATATCTACACCGCTATCTGTATGAACATGGAAATATGTACACAGCCATCAGGATGAACATGGAAATATCTACACCGCTATCTATATGAACATGGAAATACATACACCGCTATCTGTATGAACATGGAAATATCTACACCGCTATCTGTATGAACATGGAAATATCTACACCGCTATATGTATGAACATGGAAATATCTTCACCGCCATCTGTATGAACATGGATATATCTACACAGCCATGTGGATGAACATGGAAATATCTACACCGCTATCTGTGTAAACATGCATACATCTTCACCGCTATCTGTATAAACATGGAAATATCTACACCGCTATCTTTATGAACATGGAAATATCTACACCGCTAACTGTTTGAACAGGGAAATATATACACCGCTAACTGCATGAAAATGGAAATATCTACACCACTATCTGTATGAACATGGAAATACATACACCACTATCTGTATGAACATGGAAATATCTACACCGCTATCTGTATGAACATGGAAATATCTGCACCGCTATCTGTATGAACATGGAAATATCTACACCACTATCTGTATGAACATGGATATACCTACACCGCTATCTGTATGAACAGGGAAGTATATACACCGCTATCTGCTTGAAAGTGGAAATATCTACACAGCTATCTGCATATACATGGGAATATCTTCACAGCTATCTCTTTACACAAGTAAATAACTACACCGCTATCTGTATGAACATGGAAATATCTACACCGCCATCTGTATGAACATGGAAATATCTGCACCGCCATCTGAATGAACATATAAATATCTACACCGCCATCTGTATTAAGATGGAGAAATCTACACCGCTATCTGTATAAACATGGAAATATCTACACCGCTATGTGTATAAACATGGTAATATCTACACAACTATCTGTATGAACATGGAAATACATACACCACTATCTGTATGAACATGGAAATATCTACACCGCTATCTGCATGAACATGGAAATATCTGCAACGCTATCTGTATGAACATGGAAATATCTACCCCACTATCTGTATGAACATGGATATATCTACACCGCTATCTGTATGAATATGGAAATATCTTCACCGCCATCTGTATGAACATGGACATATCTACACAGCCATCTGGATGAACATGGAAATATCTACACCGCTATCTGTAGGAACATGGAAATAGCTACACGGCTATCTGTATGAACATGGAAATATATACACCACTATCTGTATAAACATGGAAATATCTACACCGCTATCTGTATGAACATGGAAATATCTTCACCGCCATCTGTATGAACATGGATATATCTACACAGCCATCTGGATGAACATGGAAATATCTACGCCGCTATCTGTATGAACATGGAAATATCTACACAGCCATCTGGATGAACATGAAAATATCTACACCGCTATCTGTGTAAACATGCATACACCTTCACCGCTATCTGTATAAACATGGAAATATCTACACCGCTATCTGTATGAACATGGAAATATCTACACCGCGATCTGTTTGAACATGGAAATATCTACACCGCTATCTGCATGAAAATGGAAATATCTACACAGCTTTCTGCATATACATGGAAATATCTACACAGCTATCTCTTTGCACATGGAAATAACTACACCGCTATCTCTATAAACAAGGAAATATCTATACCACCATCTGTATGAACATGGAAATATCTGCACCGCCATCTGTATGAACATATAAATATTTACACCGCCGTCTGTATTAAGAAGGAGATATCTACACTGCTATCTGTATAAACATGGAAATATCTACACCGCTATCTGTATGAACATGGAAATATCTACACCGCTACCTGTATAAACACAGAAATATGTACACTGCTACCTGTATAAACATGGAAGTATCAGCAAAGCTGTCGGTATGAACATGGCAATATCTACACGGCTATCTGTATGAACATGGAAATATCTACAACGCAATCTGTATGAACATGGAAATATCTCCACCGCCATCTGTATGAACATGGATATATGTACACAGCCATCTGGATGAACATGGAAATATCTACACTGCTATCTGTATGAACATGGAAATATCTACACCGCTATCTGTATGAACATGGAAATATGTACACAGCCATCAGGATGAACATGGAAATATCTACACCGCTATCTATATGAACATGGAAATACATACACCGCTATCTGTATGAACATGGAAATATCTACACCGCTATCTGTATGAACATGGAAATATCTACACCGCTATATGTATGAACATGGAAATATCTTCACCGCCATCTGTATGAACATGGATATATCTACACAGCCATGTGGATGAACATGGAAATATCTACACCGCTATCTGTGTAAACATGCATACATCTTCACCGCTATCTGTATAAACATGGAAATATCTACACCGCTATCTTTATGAACATGGAAATATCTACACCGCTAACTGTTTGAACAGGGAAATATATACACCGGTAACTGCATGAAAATGGAAATATCTACACCACTATCTGTATGAACATGGAAATACATACACCACTATCTGTATGAACATGGAAATATCTACACCGCTATCTGTATGAACATGGAAATATCTGCACCGCTATCTGTATGAACATGGAAATATCTACACCACTATCTGTATGAACATGGATATATCTACACCGCTATCTGTATGAACAGGGAAGTATATACACCGCTATCTGCTTGAAAGTGGAAATATCTACACAGCTATCTGCATATACATGGGAATATCTACACAGCTATCTCTTTACACAAGTAAATAACTACACCGCTATCTGTATGAACATGGAAATATCTACACCGCCATCTGTATGAACATGGAAATATCTGCACCGCCATCTGAATGAACATATAAATATCTACACCGCCATCTGTATTAAGATGGAGAAATCTACACCGCTATCTGTATAAACATGGAAATATCTACACCGCTATGTGTATAAACATGGTAATATCTACACAACTATCTGTATGAACATGGAAATACATACACCACTATCTGTATGAACATGGAAATATCTACACCGCTATCTGCATGAACATGGAAATATCTGCAACGCTATCTGTATGAACATGGAAATATCTACCCCACTATCTGTATGAACATGGATATATCTACACCGCTATCTGTATGAATATGGAAATATCTTCACCGCCATCTGTATGAACATGGACATATCTACACAGCCATCTGGATGAACATGGAAATATCTACACCGCTATCTGTAGGAACATGGAAATAGCTACACGGCTATCTGTATGAACATGGAAATATATACACCACTATCTGTATAAACATGGAAATATCTACACCGCTATCTGTATGAACATGGAAATATCTTCACCGCCATCTGTATGAACATGGATATATCTACACAGCCATCTGGATGAACATGGAAATATCTACGCCGCTATCTGTATGAACATGGAAATATCTACACAGCCATCTGGATGAACATGAAAATATCTACACCGCTATCTGTGTAAACATGCATACACCTTCACCGCTATCTGTATAAACATGGAAATATCTACACCGCTACCTGTATAAAAATGGAAATATCTACACCGCTATCTCTATGAACATGGAAATATCCACACTGCTATCTGTATAAACATGGAAGTATCTACACCGCTATCTTTCTGAACATGGAAATATCTACACCGCTATCTGTTTGAACAGGGAAGTATATACACCGCTATCTGCTTGAAAATGGAAATATCTACACAGCTATCTGCATATACATGGGAATATCTACACAACTATCTCTTTACACATGGAAATAACTACACCGCTATCTGTATGAACATGGAAATATCTACACCGCCATCTGTATGAACATGGAAATATCTGCACCGCCATCTGAATGAACATATAAATATCTACACCGCCATCTGTATTAAGGTGGAGATATCTACATCGCTATCTGTATAAACATGGAAATATCTACACCGCTATCTTTATAAACATGGAAATATCTACACCGCTACCTGTATAAACATGGAAATATCAGCACCGCTATCAGTGTGAACATGGAAGTAACTACACCGCCATCTGTATGAACATGGAAATAACTTCACCGCCATCTGTATGAACATGGAAATATCTGCACCGCCATCTGTATGAACATATAAATATCTACACCGCCATCTGTATTAAGATGGAGATATCTACACCGCTATCTGTATGAACATGGAAATATCTACACCGCTATGTGTATAAACATGGTAATATCTACACTGCTACCTGTATAAACATGGAAATATCAGCACCGCTATCTGTATGAACATGGAAATATCTACACCGCCATCTGTATGAACATGGAAAAATCTTCACCGTCATCTGTATGAACATGGATATATCTACACAGCCATCTGGATGAACATGGAAATATCTTCACCGCCATCTTTATGAACATGGATATGTCTACACAGCCGTCTGGATGAACATGGAAATATCTACACCGCTATCTGTATGAACATGGAAATATCTACACCGCTATCTGCGTAAACATGCATACATCTTCACCGCTATCTGTATAAACATGGAAATATCCACACCGCTATCTGTATGAACATGGAAATATCTACACCGCGATCTGTTTGAACATGGAAATATCTACACCGCTATCTGCATGAAAATGGAAATATCTACACAGCTTTCTGCATATACATGGAAATATCTACACAGCTATCTCTTTGCACATGGAAATAACTACACCGCTATCTCTATAAACAAGGAAATATCTATACCACCATCTGTATGAACATGGAAATATCTGCACCGCCATCTGTATGAACATATAAATATTTACACCGCCGTCTGTATTAAGAAGGAGATATCTACACTGCTATCTGTATAAACATGGAAATATCTACACTGCTATCTGTATGAACATGGAAATATCTACACCGCTACCTGTATAAACACAGAAATATGTACACCGCTACCTGTATAAACATGGAAGTGTCAGCAAAGCTGTCGGTATGAACATGGCAATATCTACACGGCTATCTGTATGAACATGGAAATATCTACAACGCAATCTGTATGAACATGGAAATATCTCCACCGCCATCTGTATGAACATGGATATATGTACACAGCCATCTGGATGAACATGGAAATATCTACACTGCTATCTGTATGAACATGGAAATATCTACACCGCTATCTGTATGAACATGGAAATATGTACACAGCCATCAGGATGAACATGGAAATATCTACACCGCTATCTATATGAACATGGAAATACATACACCGCTATCTGTATGAACATGGAAATATCTACACCGCTATCTGTATGAACATGGAAATATCTACACCGCTATATGTATGAACATGGAAATATCTTCACCGCCATCTGTATGAACATGGATATATCTACACAGCCATGTGGATGAACATGGAAATATCTACACCGCTATCTGTGTAAACATGCATACATCTTCACCGCTATCTGTATAAACATGGAAATATCTACACCGCTATCTTTATGAACATGGAAATATCTACACCGCTAACTGTTTGAACAGGGAAATATATACACCGCTAACTGCATGAAAATGGAAATATCTACACCACTATCTGTATGAACATGGAAATACATACACCACTATCTGTATGAACATGGAAATATCTACACCGCTATCTGTATGAACATGGAAATATCTGCACCGCTATCTGTATGAACATGGAAATATCTACACCACTATCTGTATGAACATGGATATATCTACACCGCTATCTGTATGAACAGGGAAGTATATACACCGCTATCTGCTTGAAAGTGGAAATATCTACACAGCTATCTGCATATACATGGGAATATCTACACAGCTATCTCTTTACACAAGTAAATAACTACACCGCTATCTGTATGAACATGGAAATATCTACACCGCCATCTGTATGAACATGGAAATATCTGCACCGCCATCTGAATGAACATATAAATATCTACACCGCCATCTGTATTAAGATGGAGAAATCTACACCGCTATCTGTATAAACATGGAAATATCTACACCGCTATGTGTATAAACATGGTAATATCTACACAACTATCTGTATGAACATGGAAATACATACACCACTATCTGTATGAACATGGAAATATCTACACCGCTATCTGCATGAACATGGAAATATCTGCAACGCTATCTGTATGAACATGGAAATATCTACCCCACTATCTGTATGAACATGGATATATCTACACCGCTATCTGTATGAATATGGAAATATCTTCACCGCCATCTGTATGAACATGGACATATCTACACAGCCATCTGGATGAACATGGAAATATCTACACCGCTATCTGTAGGAACATGGAAATAGCTACACGGCTATCTGTATGAACATGGAAATATATACACCACTATCTGTATAAACATGGAAATATCTACACCGCTATCTGTATGAACATGGAAATATCTTCACCGCCATCTGTATGAACATGGATATATCTACACAGCCATCTGGATGAACATGGAAATATCTACGCCGCTATCTGTATGAACATGGAAATATCTACACAGCCATCTGGATGAACATGAAAATATCTACACCGCTATCTGTGTAAACATGCATACACCTTCACCGCTATCTGTATAAACATGGAAATATCTACACCGCTACCTGTATAAAAATGGAAATATCTACACCGCTATCTCTATGAACATGGAAATATCCACACTGCTATCTGTATGAACATGGAAATAGCTACACCGCTATCTGTATTAACATGGAAATATCTACACCACTATCTGTTTGAACATGGAAATATCTACACCGCTATCTGTTTGAACAGGGAAGTATATACACCGCTATCTGCTTGAAAATGGAAATATCTACACAGCTATCTGCATATACATGGGAATATCTACACAGCTATCTCCTTACACATGGAAATAACTACACCGCTATCTGTATGAACATGGAAATATCTACACCGCCATCTGTATGAACATGGAAATATCTGCACCGCCATCTGAATGAACATATAAATATCTACACCGCCATCTGTATTAAGATGGAGATATCTACACCGCTATCTGTATAAACATGGAAATATCTACACCGCTATGTGTATAAACATGGTAATATCTACACCGCTATCTGTATGAACATGGAAATATCTACACCGCAACCTGTATAAACATGGAAATATCAGCACTGCTATCCGTATGAACATGGAAGTATCTACACCTCTATCTGTATGAACATGGAAATATCTTCACCGCCATCTGTATGAACATGGAAATATCTGCAACACCATCTGTGTGAACATATAAATATCTACACCGCCATCTGTATTAAGATGGAGATATCTACACTGCTATCTGTATAAACTTGGAAATATCTACACCGCTGTCTGCATAAACATGGAAATATCTACACTGCTACCTGTATAAACATGGAAATACCAGCACCGCTATGTGTATGAACATGGAAATATCTACACCGCCATCTGTATGAACATGGAAAAATCTTCACCGTCATCTGTATGAACATGGATATATCTACACAGCCATCTGTATGAACATGGAAATATCTTCACCGCCATCTGTATGAACATGGATATGTCTACACAGCCGTCTGGATGAACATGGAAATATCTACACCGCTATCTGTATGAAGATGGAAATATCTACACCGCTATCTGTGTAAACATGCATACATCTTCACCGCTATCTGTATAAACATGGAAATATCCACACCGCTATCTGTATGAACATGGAAATATCTACACCGCTATCTGTTTGAACATGGAAATATCTACACCGCTATCTGCATGAAAACGGAAATATCTACACAGCTATCTTCATATACATGGAAATATCTACACAGCTATCTCTTTGCACATGGAAATAAATACACCGCTATCTCTATAAACATGGAAATATCTACACCACCATCTGTATGAACATGGAAATACATACACCACTATCTGTATGAACATGGAAATATCTACACTGCTATCTGTATGAACATGGAAATATCTGCACCGCTATATGTATGAACATAGAAATATCTGCACCACTATCTGTATGAACATGGATATATCTACACCGCTATCTGTATGAACAGGGAAGTATATACACCGCTATCTGCTTGAAAATGGAAATATCTACACAGCTATCTGCATATACATGGGAATATCTACACAGCTATCTCTTTACACATGGAAATATCTACACCGCTATCTGTATTAACATGGAAATATCTACACCGCTATCTGTATGAACATGGAAATATCTGCACCGCCATCTGAATGAACATATAAATACCTACACCGCCATCTGTATTAAGATGGAGATATCTACACCGCTATCTGTATAAACATGGAAATATCTACACCGCTATGTGTATAAACATGGTAATATCTACACCGCTATCTGTATGAACATGGAAATACATACACCACTATCTGTATGAACATGGAAATATCTACACCGCTATCTGCATGAACATGGAAATATCTGCACCGCTATCTGTATGAACATGGAAATATCTACACCACTATCTGTATGAACATGGATATATCTACACCTCTATCTGTATGAATTTGGAAATATCTTCACCGCCATTTCTATGAACATGGATATATCTACACAGCCATCTGGATGAACATGGAAATATCTACACCGCTATCTGTAGGAACATGGAAATAGCTACACTGCTATCTGTATGAACATGGAAATATCTACACCGCCATCTGTATGAACATGGAAATATCTGCACCGCCATCTGAATGAACATATAAATATCTACACCGCCATCTGTATTAAGATGGAGATATCTACACCGCTATCTTTATAAACGTGGAAATATCTACACCGCTATCTGTATAAACATGGAAAAATCTACACCACTATCTGCATAAACATGGAAATGTCTACACCGCTACCTTTATAAACATGGAAATATCAGCACCGCTATCTGTATGAACATGTAAATATCTACATCGCTATCTCTATGAACATGGAAATATTTACACCGCTATCTGTATGAACATGGAAATATCTACACCGCTATCTGTATAAACATGGAAATATGTACACCGCTACCTGTATAAACATGGAAGTATCAGCACCGCTATCGGTATAAACATGGCAATATCTGCACGGCTATCTGTATGAACATGGAAATATCTGCACCGCTATCTGTATGAACATGGAAATATCTTCACCGCCATCTGTATGAACATGGATATATCTACACAGCCATCTGGATGAACATGGAAATATCTACACCGCTATCTGTACGAACATGGAAATATCTACACCGCTATCTGTATGAACATGGAAATATCTACACCGCTATCTGTGTAAACATGTATACATCTTCACCGCTATCTGCATGAAAATGGAAATATCTACACAGCTATCTGCATATACATGGAAATATCTACAAAGCTATCTCTTTACACATGGAAATAACTACACTGCTATCTCTATAAACATGGAAATATCTACACCGCCATCTGTATGAACATGGAAATATCTGCACCGACATCTGTATGAACATATAAATATCTACACCGCCATCTGTATTAAGATGGAGATAACTACACCGCTATCTGTATAAACTTGGAAATATCTACACTGCTATCTGTATAAACATGGAAATATCTAAGCCGCTTTCTGTATAAACAAGGAAATATCTACACTGCTACCTGTATAAACATGGAAATATCAGCCCAGCTATCTGTATGAATATGGAAATATCTACACCGCCATCTGTATGAACATGGAAATATCTTCACCGCCATCTGTAGGAACATGGATATATATACACAGCCATCTGTATGAACATGGAAATATCTACACCGCTATCTGTATGAACATGGAAATATCTACACCGCTATATGTATGAACATGGAAATATCTTCACCGCCATCTGTATGAACATGGATATATCTACACAGCCATGTGGATGAACATGGAAATATCTACACCGCTATCTGTGTAAACATGCATACATCTTCACCGCTATCTGTATAAACATGGAAATATCTACACCGCTATCTTTATGAACATGGAAATATCTACACCGCTAACTGTTTGAACAGGGAAATATATACACCGCTAACTGCATGAAAATGGAAATATCTACACCACTATCTGTATGAACATGGAAATACATACACCACTATCTGTATGAACATGGAAATATCTACACCGCTATCTGTATGAACATGGAAATATCTGCACCGCTATCTGTATGAACATGGAAATACCTACACCACTGTCTGTATGAACATGGATATATCTACACCGCTATCTGTATGAAGAGAGAAGTATATACACCGCTATCTGCTTGAAAGTGGAAATATCTACACAGCTATCTGCATATACATGGGAATATCTACACAGCTATCTCTTTACACATGTAAATAACTACACCGCTACCTGTATGAACATGGAAATATCTACACCGCCATCTGTATGAACATGGAAATATCTGCACCGCCATCTGAATGAACATATAAATATCTACACCGCCATCTGTATTAAGATGGAGATATCTACACCGCTATCTGTATAAACATGGAAATATCTCCACCGCTATGTGTATAAACATGGTAATATCTACACCACTATCTGTATGAACATGGAAATACATACACAACTATCTGTATGAACATGGAAATATCTACACCGCTATCTGCATGAACATGGAAATATCTGCAACGCTATCTGTATGAACATGGAAATATCTACCCCACTATCTGTATGAACATGGATATATCTACACCGCTATCTGTATGAATATGGAAATATCTTCACCGCCATCTGTATGAACATGGACATATCTACACAGCCATCAGGATGAACATGGAAATATCTACACCGCTATCTGTAGGAACATGGAAATAGCTACACTGCTATCTGTATGAACATGGAAATATATACACCACTATCTGTATAAACATGGAAATATCTACACCGCTATCTGTATGAACATGGAAATATCTTCACCGCCATCTGTATGAACATGGATATATCTACACAGCCATCTGGATGAACATGGAAATATCTACGCCGCTATCTGTATGAACATGGAAATATCTACACAGCCATCTGGATGAACATGAAAATATCTACACCGCTATCTGTGTAAACATGCATACACCTTCACCGCTATCTGTATAAACATGGAAATATCTACACCGCTACCTGTATAAAAATGGAAATATCTACACCGCTATCTCTATGAACATGGAAATATCCACACCGCTATCTGTATGAACATGGAAATAGCTACACCGCTATCTGTATTAACATGGAAATATCTACACCACTATCTGTATGAACATGGAAATATCTACACCGCTATCTGTTTGAACAGGGAAGTATATACACCGCAATCTGCTTGAAAATGGAAATATCTACACAGCTATCTGCATATACATGGGAATATCTACACAGCTATCTCTTTACACATGGAAATAACTACACCGCTATCTGTATGAACATGGAAATATCTACACCGCTATCTGTATGAACATGGAAATATCTACACCGCTCTCTGTATGAACATGGAAATATCTTCACCGCCATCTGTATGAACATGGATATATCTACACAGCCATCTGGATGAACATGGAAATATCTGCACCGCTATCTGTATAAACATGGAAATAGCTACACCGCTACCTGTATAAACATGGAAATATCAGCACCGCTATCAGTATGAACATGGAAATATCAACTCCGCCGTCTGTATGAACATGGAAATATCGTCACCTCCATCAGTATGAACATGGATATATCTACACAGCTATCTGTATGAACATGGAAATATCTTCACCGCCATCTGTATGAACATGGATATATCTACACCGCCATCTGGATGAACATGGAAATATCTGCACCGCTATCTGTATGAAGATGGAAATATCTACACCGCTATCTGTATGAACATGGATATATCTACACAGCCATCTGGATGAACATGGAAATATCTACACCGCTATCTGTGTTTCCATGCATACATCTTCACCGCTATCTGTATAAACATGGAAATATCTACACCGCTATCTTTCTGAACATGGAAATATCTACACCGCTAACTGTTTGAACAGGGAAATATATACACCGCTCTCTGCATGAAAATGGAAATATCCTCACAGCTATCTGCATATACATGGAAATATCTACACAGCTATCTCTTTACACATGGAAATAACTACACCACTATCTGTATGAACATGGAAATATCTACACCGCCGTCTGTATGAACATGGAAATATCTGCACAGCCATCTGTATGAACATATAAATATCTACACCGCCATCTGTATTAAGAAGGAGATATCTACACCGCTATCTGTACAAACATGGAAATATCTACACCGCTATCTGTATGAACATGGAAATATCTACACCGCTCTCTGTATGAACATGGAGATATCTTCACCGCCATCTGTATGAACATGGATATATCTACACAGCCATCTGGATGAACATGGAAATATCTACACTGCCGTCTGTATGAACATGGAAATATCAAAACCGCTATCTGTGTAAACATGCATACATCTTCACCGCTATCTGTATAAACATGGAAATATGTACAGCGCTACCTGTATAAACATGGAAGTATCAGCACCGCTATCGGTATAAACATGGCAATATCTACATGGCTATCTGTATGAACATGGAAATATCTGCACCATTATCTGTATGAACATGGAAATATCAACACCGCTATCTCTATGAACATGGAAATATCTACACCGCTATCTGTATGAACATGGAAATAGCTACACCGCTATCTGTATGAACATGGAAATATCTACACAACTATCGGTATGAACATTTAAATATCTACACCGCTGTCTGTATGAACATGGAAATATCTACACTGCCATCTGTATGAACATGGAAATATCTACACCGCTATCTGTATGAACATGGATATAACCACACAGCCATCTGGATGAACATGGAAATATCTACACCGCTATGTGTATGAACATGGAAATATCTACACCACTATCTCTATAAACATGGAAATATCTACACCGCCATCTGAATGAACATGGATATATCTACATAGCCATCTGGATGAACATGGAAATATCTACACCGCTATCTGTATGAACATGGAAATATCTACACCACTATCTGTGTAAACATGCATACATCTTCACCGTTATCTGTATAAACATGGAAATATCTACACTGCTATCAGTAAGAACATGGAAATATCTACACCGCTATCTGTTTGAACATGGAAATATCTACTCGGCTATCTGCATGAAAATGGAAATATCTACATAGCTATCTCCATATACATGGAAATATCTACAAAGCTATTTCTTTACACATGGAAATAACTACACCGCTATCTCTATTAACATGGAAATATCTACACCGCCATCTGTATGAACATGGAAATATCTGCACCGCCATCTGTATGAACATATAAATATCTACACCGCCATCTGTATTAAGATGGAGATATCTACACCACTATCTGTATAAACATGGAAATATCTACACCGCTATCTGTATAAAAATGGGAATATCTACACCGCTACCTGTATAAACATGGAAATATCAGCACCGCTATCTGTATGTACATGGAAATATCTACACCGCTATCTGTATGAACATGGAAATATCTACACCGCTATCTGCATGAAAATGGAAATATCTACACAGCTATCTGCATATACATGGAAATATCTACAAAGCTGTCTCTTTACACATGGAAATAACTACACCGCTATCTGTATAAACATGGAAATATCTACACCGCTATCTGTATTAACATGGAAATATCTACACCGCTATCTGTATAAACATGGAATTATCTACACCGCAACCTGTATAAACATGGAAATATCAGCACCGCTATCTGTATGACCATGGAAATATCTACACCGCTATCTCTATGAACATGGAAATACCTACACCGCTATCTGCATGAACATGGAAATAACTACATGGCTATCTGTATGAACATGGAAATATCTACACCACTATCTGAATGAACATGGAAATATCTACACCGCTGTCTGTATGAACACGGAAATATCTACACCGCTATCTGTATGAACATGGAAATATCTTCACCGCCATCTGTATGAACATGGATATATTTACACAGCCATCTGGATGAAAACGGAAATATCTACACCGCTATCTGTAAGAGCATGGAAATATCTACACCGCTATCTGTGTAAACATGTATACATCTTCACCACTATCTGTTTAAACATGGAAATATGAACACAGCTCTCTGTATGAACATGGAAATATCTACACCGCTATCTGTTTGAACATGGAAATATCTACACCGCCGTCTGTATGAACATGGAAATATCTGCACAGCCATCTGTATGAACATATAAATATCTACACCGCCATCTGTACTAAGATGGAGATATCTACACCGCTATCTGTACAAACATGGAAATATCTACACCGCTATCTGTATGAACATGGAAATATCTACACCGCTCTCTGAACATGGAAATATCTTCACCGCCATCTGTATGAACATGGATATATCTACACAGCCATCTGGATGAACATGGAAATATCTACACCGCCATCTGTATGAACATGGAAATATCTAAACCGCTATCTGTGTAAACATGCATACATCTTCACCGCTATCTGTATAAACATGGAAATATGTACAGCGCTACCTGTATAAACATGGAAGTATCAGCACCGCTATCGGTATAAACATGGCAATATCTACATGGCTATCTGTATGAACATGGAAATATCTGCACCATAATCTCTATGAACATGGAAATATCTACACCGCTATCTGTATGATCATGGAAATAGCTACACCGCCGTCTGTATGAACATGGAAATAACTTCACCGCCATCTGTATGAACATGGAAATATCTACACCGCCGTCTGTATGAACATGGAAATATCGTCACCGCCATCTGTATGAACATGGATATATCTACACAGCCATCTGTATGAACATGGAAATATCTTCACCACCATCAGTATGAACATGGATATGTCTACACAGCCGTCTGGATGAACATGGAAATATCTACACCGCTATCTGTGTAAACATGCATACATCTTCACCGCTATCTGTATAAACATGGAAATATCTACACCGCTATCTGTATGAAGATGGAAATATCTACACCGGTATCTGTTTGAACATGGAAATATCTACACCGCTATCTGCATGAAAATGGAAATATCTACACAACTATCTGCATATAAATGGAAATATCTACACAGCTATCTCTTTGCACATGGAAATAACTACACCGCTATCTCTATAAACATGGAAATATCTACACCGCCATCTGTATGAACATGGAAATATCTACACCGCCATCTGTATTAAGAAGGAGATATCTACACCGCTATCTGTATAAACATGGAAATATCTACACCGCTATCTGTATGAACATGGAAATATCTACACCGCTATCTGTATAAACACGGAAATAAGTTCACCGCTTCCTGTATAAACATGGAAGTATCAGCACCGCTATCGGTACGAACATGGCAATATCTACACGGCTATCTGTATGAACATGGAAATATCTACACCGCTATCTGTATAAACATGGAAATATTTACACCGCTATCTTTATAAACATGGAAATATCTACACCGCTAACTGTTTGAACAGGGAAATATATACACCGCTATCTCCATGAAAACGGAAATATCTACACAGCTATCTGCTTATACATGGAAATATCTACACAGCTATCTCTTTACACATGGAGATAACTAAACCGCTATCTGTATGAACATGGAAATATCTACACCGCCATCTGTATGAACATGGAAATATCTGCACCGCCATCTGTATGAACATTTAAATATCTACACCGCCATCTGTATTAAGATGGAGATATCTACACCGCTATCTGTATAAACATGGAAATATCTACACCGCTATGTGTATAAACATGGAAATATCTACACCGTTACCTGTATAAACATGGAAGTATCAGCACCGCTATCGGTATGAACATGGCAATATCTACACGGTTATCTGTATGAACATGGAAATATCTACACCGCTATCTGTATGAACATGGAAATGTTTTCACCGCCATCTGTATGAACATGGATACATCTACACAGCCATCTGGATGAACATGGAAATATCTACACCGCTATCTGTATAAACATGGAAATATCTACACCGCTACCTGTATAAACATGGAAATATCAGCACCGCTATCAGTATGAACATGGAAATATCAACACCGCCGTCTGTATGAACATGGAAATATCGTCACCTCCATCTGTATGAACATGGATATATCTACACAGCCATCTGTATGAACATGGAAATATCTTCACCGCCATCTGTATGAACATGGATATATCTACACAGCCATCTGGATGAACATGGAAATATCTGCACCGCTATATGTATGAAGATGGAAATATCTACACCGCTATCTGTATGAACATGGATATATCTACACAGCCATCTGGATGAACATGGAAATATCTACACCGCTATCTATGTTTCCATGCATACATCTTCACCGCTATCTGTATAAACATGGAAATATCTACACCGCTAACTGTTTGAACAGGGAAATATATACACCGCTCTCTGCATGAAAATGGAAATATCCTCACAGCTATCTGCATATACATGGAAATATCTACACAGCTATCTCTTTACACATGGAAATAACTACACCACTATCTGTATGAACATGGAAATATCTACACCACCGTCTGTATGAACATGGAAATATCTGCACAGCCATCTGTATGAACATATAAATATCTACACCGCCATCTGTACTAAGATGGAGATATCTACACCGCTATCTGTACAAACATGGAAATATCTACACCGCTATCTGTATGAACATGGAAATATCTACACCGCTCTCTGTATGAACATGGAGATATCTTCACCGCCATCTGTATGAACATGGATATATCTACACAGCCATCTGGATGAACATGGAAATATCTACACTGCCATCTGTATGAACATGGAAATATCAAAACCGCTATCTGTGTAAACATGCATACATCTTCACCGCTATCTGTATAAACATGGAAATATGTACAGCGCTACCTGTATAAACATGGAAGTATCAGCACCGCTATCGGTATAAACATGGCAATATCTACATGGCTATCTGTATGAACATGGAAATATCTGCACCATTATCTGTATGAACATGGAAATATCTACACCGCTATCTCTATGAACATGGAAATATCTACACCGCTATCTGTATGAACATGGAAATAGCTACACCGCTATCTGTATGAACATGGAAATATCTACACAACTATCGGTATGAACATTTAAATATCTACACCGCTGTCTGTATGAACATGGAAATATCTACACTGCCATCTGTATGAACATGGAAATATCTACACCGCTATCTGTATGAACATGGATATAACTGCACAGCCATCTGGATGAACATGGAAATATCTACACCGCTATATGTATGAACATGGAAATATCTACACCACTATCTCTATAAACATGGGAATATCTACACCGCCATCTGAATGAACATGGATATATCTACATAGCCATCTGGATGAACATGGAAATATCTACACCGCTATCTGTATGAACATGGAAATATCTACACCACTATCTGTGTAAACATGCATACATCTTCACCGCTATCTGTATAAACATGGAAATATCTACACTGCTATCAGTAAGAACATGGAAATATCTACACCGCTATCTGTTTGAACATGGAAATATCTACTCGGCTATCTGCATGAAAATGGAAATATCTACATAGCTATCTCCATATACATGGAAATATCTACAAAGCTATTTCTTTACACATGGAAATAACTACACCGCTATCTCTATTAACATGGAAATATCTACACCGCCATCTGTATGAACATGGAAATATCTGCACCGCCATCTGTATGAACATATAAATATCTACACCGCCATCTGTATTAAGATGGAGATATCTACACCGCTATCTGTATAAACATGGAAATATCTACACCGCTATCTGTATAAAAATGGGAATATCTACACCGCTACCTGTATAAACATGGAAATATCAGCACCGCTATCTGTATGTACATGGAAATATCTACACCGCTATCTGTATGAACATGGAAATATCTACACCGCTATCTGCATGAAAATGGAAATATCTACACAGCTATCTGCATATACATGGAAATATCTACAAAGCTGTCTCTTTACACATGGAAATAACTACACCGCTATCTGTATAAACATGGAAATATCTACACCGCTATCTGTATAAACATGGAAATATCTACACCGCTATCTGTATAAACATGGAATTATCTACACCGCAACCTGTATAAACATGGAAATATCAGCACCGCTATCTGTATGACCATGGAAATATCTACACCGCTATCTCTATGAACATGGAAATACCTACACCGCTATCTGCATGAACATGGAAATAGCTACACCGCTATCTGTATGAACATGGAAATATCTACACCACTATCTGTATGAACATGGAAACATCTGCACCGCTGTCTGTATGAACATGGAAATATCTACACCGCTATCTGTATGAACATGGAAATATCTTCACCGCCATCTGTATGAACATGGATATATTTACACAGCCATCTGGATGAAGACGGAAATATCTACACCGCTATCTGTATGAGCATGGATATATCTACACCGCTATCTGTGTAAACATGTATACATCTTCACCACTATCTGTTTAAACATGGAAATATGTACACAGCTATCTGTATGAACATGGAAATATCTACACCGCTATCTGTTTGAACATGGAAATATCTACACCGCTATCTGCATGAAAATGGAAATATATACAAAGCTATCTGCATATACATGGAAATATCTATACAGCTATCTCTTTACACATGGAAATAACTACACAGCTATCTCTATAAACATGGAAATATCTACACCGCCATCTGTATGAACATGGAAATATCTGCACCGCCATCTGTATGATCATATAAATATCTACACCGCCATCTGTATTAAGATGGAGATATCTACTCCGCTATCTGTATAAACATGGAAATATCTACACCGATATCTGTATAAACATGGAAATATCTACACCGCTATCTGTATGAACATGGAAATATCTTCACCGCCATCTGTATGAACATGGATTTATCTACACACCCATCTGGATGAACATGGAAATATCTACACCGCTATCTCTATGAACATGGAAATAGCTACACCGCTATCTGTATGAACATGGAAATATCTACACCGCTATCTGTATGAACATGGAAATATCTACACCGCTATCTGTATGAACATGGAAATATCTACACCGCTACCTGTATCAACATGGAAATATCAGCACCGCTATCTGTATGAACATGGAAATATCTACACAGCCTTCTGGATGAACATGGAAATATCTACACCGCTATCTGTATGAACATGGAAATATCTACACCGCTATCTGTATGAACATGGAAATATCTACACGGCTATCTGTATGAACATGGAAATATTTACACCGCTATCTGTATGAACATGGAAATATCTACACCACTATCTGTGCAAACATGCATACATCTTCACCGCTATCTGTATAAACATGGAAATATCTACACCGCTATCTGTATGAACATGGAAATATCTACACCGCTAACTGTTTGAACATGGAAATATCTACACCGCTATCTGCATGAAAATGGAAATATTTACACAGCTATCTGCATATACACGGAAATAACTACAAAGCTATTTCTTTACACATGGAAATAACTACACCGCTATCTCTATAAACATGGAAGTATCTACACCATCATCAGTATGAACATGGAAATATCTGCACCGCCATCAGTATGAACATATAAATATCTCCACCGCCATCTGTATTAAGATGGAGATATCTACACAGCTATCTGTATAAACATGGAAATATCTACACCGCTATCTGTATAAACATGGAAATATCTACACCGCTATCTGTATAAACATGGAAATATCTACACCGCTACCTGTATAAACATGGAAATATCAGCACCGCTATCTGTATGAACATGGAAATATCTACACCGCTATCTGTATGAACATGGAAATATCTACACCGCCATCTGCATGAAAATGGAAATATCTACACAGCTATCTGCATATACATGGAAATATCTACAAAGCTATCTCTTTACACATGGAAATAACTACACCGCTATCTCTATAAACATGGAAATATCTACACCACTATCTGTATGAACATGGATATATCTACACCGCTATCTGTATGAATATGGAAATATCTTTACCGCCATCTGTATGAACATGGATATATCTACACAGCCATCTGGATGAACATGGAAATATCTACACCGCTATCTGTAGGAACATGGAAATAGCTACACTGCTAACTGTATGAACATGGAAATATCTACACCGCTATCTGTATAAACATGGAAATATCTACACCACTATCTGTATGAACATGGAAATATCTTCACCGCCATCTGTATGAACATGCCTATATCTACACAGCCATCTGGATGAACATGGAAATATCTACGCCGCTATGTGTATGAACATGGAAATATCTACACAGCCATCTGGAAGAACATGAAAATATCTACACCGCTATCTGTGTAAACATGCATACACCTTCACCGCTATCTGTATGAACATGGAAATATCTGCACCGCCATCTGTATGAACATTTAAATATCTACACCGCCATCTGTATTAAGATGGAGATATCTACACCACTATCTGCATAAACATGGAAATATCTACACCGCTATCTGTATAAACATGGAAATATCTACACCGCTATGTGTATAAACATGGAAATATCTACACCGCTATTTGTATAAACATGGAAATATCTACACCGCTACCAGTATAAACATGGAAATGTCAGCACCGCTATCAGTATGAACATGGAAGTTTCTAAACCGCCATCTGTATGAACATGGAAATATCTTCACCGCCATCCGTATGAACATGGAAATATCTGCACCGCCATCTGTATGAACATATAAATATCTACACCGCCATCTTTATTAAGATGGAGATATCTACACCGCTATCTGTATAAACATGGAAATATCTACACCGCTATGTGTATAAACATGGAAATATCTACACCGCTACCTGTATAAACATGGAAGTATCAGCACCGCTATCGGTATGAACATGGCAATATCTACAAGGTTATCTGTATGAACATGGAAATATCTACACCGCTATCTGTATGAACATGGAAATGTCTTCACCGCCATCTGTATGAACATGGATATATCTACACAGCCATCTGGATGAACATGGAAATATCTACACCGCTACCTGTATAAACATGGAAATATCTACACTGCTACCTGTATAAACATGGAAATATCAGCACCGCTATCAGTATGAACATGGAAATATCAACACCGCCGTCTGTATGGACATGGAAATATCGTCACCTCCATCTGTATGAACATGGATATATCTACACAGCCAACTGTATGAACATGGAAATATCTTCACCGCCATCTGTATGAACATGGATATGTCTTCACAGCCGTCTGTATGAACATGGAAATATCTACACCGCTATCTGTGTAAACATGCATACATCTTCACAGCTATCTGTATAAACATGGAAATATCTACACCGCTATCTGTATGGACATGGAAATATCTACACCGCTATCTGTTTGAACATGGAAATATCTACACCGCTATCTGCATGAAAATGGAAATATCTACACAACTATCTGCATGTAAATGGAAATATCTACACAGCTATCTCTTTGCACATGGAAATAACTACACCTCTATCTCTAAAAACATGGAAATATCTACACCGCCATCTGTATGAACATGGAAATATCTACACCGCCATCTGTATAAGAAGGAGATATCTACACCGCTATCTGTATAAACATGGAAATATCTACACCGCTATCTGTATGAACATGGAAATATCTTCACCGCTATCTGTATAAACACGTAAATATGTACACCGCTACCTGTATAAACATGGAAGTATCAGCACCGCTATCGGTATGAACATGGCAATATCTACACGGTTATCTGTATGAACATGGAAATATCTACACCGCTATCTGTATGAACATGGAAATATCTTCACAGCCATCTGAGTGAACATGGATATATCTACACAGCCATCTGGATGAACATGGAAATATCTACACCGCTATCTGTATGAACATGGAAATATCTACACCGCTATCTGTATGAACATGGAAATATCTACACAGCCATCTGGGTGAACATGGAAATATCTACACCGCTATCTGCATGAACATGGAATTACATGCACCGCTATCTGTATGAATATGGAAATATCTACACCGCTATCTGTATGAACATGGAAATATCTACACCGCTATCTGTATGAACATGGAAATATCTTCACTGCCATCTGTATGAACATGGATATATCTACACAGCCATCTGGATGAAGATGGAAATATCTACACCGCTATCTGTGTAAACATGCATACATTTTCACCGCTATCTGTATAAACATGGAAATATCTACACCGCTATCTTTATGAACTTGGAAATATCTACACCGCTATCTGTTTGAACATGGAAATATATACAGCGCTATCTGCTTGAAAATGGAAATATCTACACTGCTATCTGAATGAACATGGAAATATACACACCGCTATCTGTATGAACATGGAAATATCTACACCGCTTTCTGTATGAACATGGAAATATCTACACCGCTATCTGTATGAACATGGAAATATCTTCACCGCCATCTGTATGAACATGGATATATCTACACAGCCATCTGGATGAACATGGAAATATCTGCACCGCTATCTGTATGAAGATGGAAATATCTACACCGCTATCTGTATGAACTTGGATATTTCTACACAGACATCTGGATGAACATGGAAATATCTACACCGCTATCTGTGTAAACATGCATACATCTTCACCGCTATCTGTATAAACATGGAAATATCTACACCGCTATCTTTCTGAACATTGAAATATCTACACCGCTAACTGTTTGAACAGGGAAATATATACACCGCTATCTGCATGAAAATGGAAATATCCACACAGCTATCTGCATATACATGGAAATATCTACACAGCTATCTCTTTACACATGGAAATAACTCCACCACTATCTGTATGAACATGGAAATATCTACACCGCCGTCTGTATGAACATGGAAATATCTGCACAGCCATCTGTATGAACATATAAATATCTACACCGCCATCTGTATTAAGAAGGAGATATCTACACCGCTATCTGTACAAACATGGAAATATCCAAACCGCTATCTGTGTAAACATGCATACATCTTCACCGCTATCTGTATAAACATGGAAATATGTACACCGCTACCTGTATAAACATGGAAGTATCAGCACTGCTATCGGTATAAACGTGGCAATATCTACATGGCTATCTGTATGAACATGGAAATATCTGCACCACTATCTGTATGAACATGGAAATATCTACACCGCTATCTCTATGAACATGGAAATATCTACACCGCTATCTGTATGAACATGGAAATAGCTACACCGCTATCTGAATGAACATGGAAATGTCTACACCACTATCGGTATGAACATGGAAATATCTACACCGCTGTCTGTATGAACATGGAAATATCTACACCGCTATATGTATGAACATGGAAATATCTACACCGCTGTCTGTATGAACATGGAAATATCTACACCGCCATCTGAATGAACATGGATATATCTACATAGAGATCTGGATGAACATGGAAATATCTACACCGCTATCTGTATGAACATGGAAATATCTACACCACTATCTGTGTAAACATGCATACAACTTCACCGCTATCTGTATAAACATGGAAATATCTACACCGATATCTGTATGAACATGGAAATATCTACACCGCTATCTGTTTGAACATGGAAATATCTACTCCGCTATCTGCATGAAAATGGAAATATCTACATAGCTATCTCCATATACATGGAAATATCTACAAAGCTATTCCTTTACACATGGAAATAACTACACCGCTATCTCTATTAACATGGAAATATCTACACCGCCATCTGTATGAACATGGAAATATCTGCACCGCTATCTGTATGAATATATAAATATCTACACCGCCATCTGTATTAAGATGGAGATATCTACACAACTATCTGCATAAACATGGAAATATCTACACCGCTATCTGTATAAACATGGAAATATCTACACCGCTATGTGTATAAACATGGAAATATCTACACTGCTATCTGTATAAACATGGAAATATCTACACCGCTACCTGTATAAACATGGAAATATCAGCACCGCTATCAGTATGAACATGGAAGTTTATACACCGCCATCTGTATGAACATGGAAATATCTTCACCGCCATACGTATGAACATGGAAATATCTGCACCGCCAACTGTATGAACATATAAATATCTACACCACCATCTGTATTAAGATGGAGATATCTACACCGCTATCTGTATAAACATGGAAATATCTACACCGCTATCTTTATAAACATGGAAATATCTACACCGCTATCTGTATAAACATGGAAATATCTACACCGCTACCTGTATAAACATGGAAATATCAGCACCGCTATCTGTATGAACATGGAAATATCTACACCGCCGTCTGTATGAACATGGAAATATCATCACCGCCATCTGTATGAACATGGATATATCTACACAGCCATCTGTATGAACATGGAAATATCTTCACCACCATCTGTATGAACATGGATATGTGTACACAGCCGTCTGGATGAACATGGAAATATCTACAATGCTATCTGTGTAAACATGCATACATCTTCACCGCTATCTGTATAAACATGGAAATATCTACACAGCTATCTGTATGAACATGGAAATATCTACACCGCTATCTGTTTGAACATGGAAATATCTACACCGCTATCGGCATGAAAATGGAAATATCTACACAACTATCTGCATATATGTGGAAATATCTACACAGCTATCTCTTTCCACATGGAAATAACTACACCGCTATCTCTATAAACATGGAAATATCTACAACGCCATCTGTATGAACATGGAAATATCTACACCGCTATCTGCATGAACATGGAAATATCTACACAGCTATCTGCATATACCTGGAAATATCTACACAGCTATCTCTTTACACATGGAAATAACTACACCACTATCTGTATGAACATGGAAATATCTACACCGCCGTCTGTATGAACATGGAAATATCTGCACAGCCATCTGTATGAACATATAAATATCTACACCGCCATCTGTATTAAGATGGAGATATCTACACCGCTATCTGTACAAACATGGAAATATCTTCACCGCTATCTGTATGAACATGGAAATATCTACACCGCTCTCTGTATGAACATGGAAATAACTTCACCGCCATCTGTATGAACATGGATATATCTACACAGCCATCTGGATGAACATGGAAATATCTACAACGCTATCTGTATGAACATGGAAATGTCTAAACCGCTATCTGTGTAAACATGCATACATATTCACCACTATCTGTATAAACATGGAAATATGTACAGCGCTACCTGTATAAACATGGAAGTATCAGCACCGCTATCGGTATAAACATGGCAATATCTACATGGCTATCTGTATGAACATGGAAATATCTGCACCACTATCTGTATGAACATTTAAATATCTACACCGCTGTCTGTATGAACATGGAAATATCTACACTGCCATCTGTATGAACATGGAAATATCTACACCGCTATCTGTATGAACATGGATATAACTACACAGCCATCTGGATGAACATGGAAATATCTACACCGCTATATGTATGAACATGGAAATATCTACACCACTATCTCTATAAACATGGAAATATCTACACCGCCATCTGAATGAACATGGATATATCTACATAGCCTTCTGGATGAACATGGAAATATCTACACCGCTATCTGTATGAACATGGAAATATCTACACCACTATCTGTGTAAACATGCATACATCTTCACCACTATCTGTATAAACATGGAAATATCTACACCGCTATCTGTATGAACATGGAAATATCTACACCGCTATCTGTTTGAACATGGAAATATCTACTCCGCTATCTGCATGAAAATGGAAATATCTACATAGCTATCTCCATATACATGGAAATATCTACAAAGCTATTTCTTTACACATGGAAATAACTACACCGCTATCTCTATTAACATGGAAATATCTACACCGCCATCTGTATGAACATGGAAATATCTGCACTGCCATCTGTATGAACATATACATATCTACACCGCCATCTGTATTAAGATGGAGATATCTACACCGCTATCTGTATAAACATGGAAATATCTACACCGCTATCTGTATAAAAATGGGAATATCTACACCGCTACCTGTATAAACATGGAAATATCAGCACCGCTATCTGTATGTACATGGAAATATCTACACCGCTATCTTTATGAACATGGAAATATCTTCACCGCTAACTGTTTGAACAGGGAAATATATACACCGCTATCTGCATGAAAACGGAAATATCTACACAGCTATCTGCTTATACATGGAAATATCTACACAGCTATCTCTTTACACATGGAGATAACTAAACCGCTATCTGTATGAACATGGAAATATCTACACCGCCATCTGTATGAACATGGAAATATCTGCACCGCCATCTGTATGAACATTTAAATATCTACACCGCCATCTGTATTAAGATGGAAATATCTACACCGCTATCTGTATAAACATGGAAATATCTACACCGCTATGTGTATAAACATGGAAATATCTACACCGTTACCTGTATAAACATGGAAGTATCAGCACCGCTATCGGTATGAACATGGCAATATCTACACGGTTATCTGTATGAACATGGAAATATCTACACCGCTATCTGTATGAACATGGAAATGTTTTCACCGCCATCTGTATGAACATGGATACATCTACACAGCCATCTGGATGAACATGGAAATATCTACACCGCTATCTGTATAAACATGGAAATATCTACACCGCTACCTGTATAAACATGGAAATATCAGCACCGCTATCAGTATGAACATGGAAATATCAACACCGCCGTCTGTATGAACATGGAAATATCGTCACCTCCATCTGTATGAACATGGATATATCTACACAGCCATCTGTATGAACATGGAAATATCTTCACCGCCATCTGTATGAACATGGATATATCTACACAGCCATCTGGATGAACATGGAAATATCTGCACCGCTATCTGTATGAAGATGGAAATATCTACACCGCTATCTGTATGAACATGGATATATCTACACAGCCATCTGGATGAACATGGAAATATCTACACCGCTATCTGTGTTTACATGCATACATCTTCACCGCTATCTGTATAAACATGGAAATATCTACACCGCTATCTTTCTGAACATGGAAATATCTACACCGCTAACTGTTTGAACAGGGAAATATATACACCGCTCTCTGCATGAAAATGGAAATATCCTCACAGCTATCTGCATATACATGGAAATATCTACACAGCTATCTCTTTACACATGGAAATAACTACACCACTATCTGTATGAACATGGAAATATCTACACCACCGTCTGTATGAACATGGAAATATCTGCACAGCAATCTGTATGAACATATAAATATCTACACCGCCATCTGTACTAAGATGGAGATATCTACACCGCTATCTGTACAAACATGGAAATATCTACACCGCTATCTGTATGAACATGGAAATATCTACACCGCTCTCTGTATGAACATGGAGATATCTTCACCGCCATCTGTACGAACATGGATATATCTACACAGCCATCTGGATGAACATGGAAATATCTACACTGCCATCTGTATGAACATGGAAATATCAAAACCGCTATCTGTGTAAACATGCATACATCTTCACCGCTATCTGTATAAACATGGAAATATGTACAGCGCTACCTGTATAAACATGGAAGTATCAGCACCGCTATCGGTATAAACATGGCAATATCTACATGGCTATCTGTATGAACATGGAAATATCTGCACCATTATCTGTATGAACATGGAAATATCTACACCGCTATCTCTATGAACATGGAAATATCTACACCGCTATCTGTATGAACATGGAAATAGCTACACCGCTATCTGTATGAACATGGAAATATCTACACAACTATCGGTATGAACATTTAAATATCTACACCGCTGTCTGTATGAACATGGAAATATCTACACTGCCATCTGTATGAACATGGAAATATCTACACCGCTATCTGTATGAACATGGATATAACTACACAGCCATCTGGATGAACATGGAAATATCTACACCGCTATATGTATGAACATGGAAATATCTACACCACTATCTCTATAAACATGGAAATATCTACACCGCCATCTGAATGAACATGGATATATCTACATAGCCATCTGGATGAACATGGAAATATCTACACCGCTATCTGTATGAACATGGAAATATCTACACCACTATCTGTGTAAACATGCATACATCTTCACCGCTATCTGTATAAACATGGAAATATCTACACTGCTATCAGTAAGAACATGGAAATATCTACACCGCTATCTGTTTGAACATGGAAATATCTACTCGGCTATCTGCATGAAAATGGAAATATCTACATAGCTATCTCCATATACATGGAAATATCTACAAAGCTATTTCTTTACACATGGAAATAACTACACCGCTATCTCTATTAACATGGAAATATCTACACCGCCATCTGTATGAACATGGAAATATCTGCACCGCCATCTGTATGAACATATAAATATCTACACCGCCATCTGTATTAAGATGGAGATATCTACACCGCTATCTGTATAAACATGGAAATATCTACACCGCTATCTGTATAAAAATGGGAATATCTACACCGCTAACTGTATAAACATGGAAATATCAGCACCGCTATCTGTATGTACATGGAAATATCTACACCGCTATCTGTATGAACATGGAAATATCTACACCGCTATCTGCATGAAAATGGAAATATCTACACAGCTATCTGCATATACATGGAAATATCTACAAAGCTGTCTCTTTACACATGGAAATAACTACACCGCTATCTGTATAAACATGGAAATATCTACACCGCTATCTGTATAAACATGGAAATATCTACACCGCTATCTGTATAAACATGGAATTATCTACACCGCAACCTGTATAAACATGGAAATATCAGCACCGCTATCTGTATGACCATGGAAATATCTACACCGCTATCTCTATGAACATGGAAATACCTACACCGCTATCTGCATGAACATGGAAATAGCTACACCGCTATCTGTATGAACATGGAAATATCTACACCACTATCTGTATGAACATGGAAACATCTGCACCGCTGTCTGTATGAACATGGAAATATCTACACCGCTATCTGTATGAACATGGAAATATCTTCACCGCTATCTGTATGAACATGGATATATTTACACAGCCATCTGGATGAAGACGGAAATATCTACACCGCTGTCTGTATGAGCATGGAAATATCTACACCGCTATCTGTGTAAACATGTATACATCTTCACCACTATCTGTTTAAACATGGAAATATGTACACAGCTATCTGTATGAACATGGAAATATCTACACCGCTATCTGTTTGAACATGGAAATATCTACACCGCTATCTGCATGAAAATGGAAATATATACAAAGCTATCTGCATATACATGGAAATATCTATACAGCTATCTCTTTACACATGGAAATAACTACACAGCTATCTCTATAAACATGGAAATATCTACACCGCCATCTGTATGAACATGGAAATATCTGCACCGCCATCTGTATGATCATATAAATATCTACACCGCCATCTGTATTAAGATGGAGATATCTACTCCGCTATCTGTATAAACATGGAAATATCTACACCGATATCTGTATAAACATGGAAATATCTACACCGCTATCTGTATGAACATGGAAATATCTTCACCGCCATCTGTATGAACATGGATTTATCTACACACCCATCTGGATGAATATGGAAATATCTACACCGCTATCTCTATGAACATGGAAATAGCTACACCGCTATCTGTATGAACATGGAAATATCTACACCGCTATCTGTATGAACATGGAAATATCTACACCGCTATCTGTATGAACATGGAAATATCTACACCGCTACCTGTATCAACATGGAAATATCAGCACCGCTATCTGTATGAACATGGAAATATCTACACAGCCTTCTGGATGAACATGGAAATAACTACACCGCTATCTGTATGAACATGGAAATATCTACACCGCTATCTGTATGAACATGGAAATATCTACACGGCTATCTGTATGAACATGGAAATATTTACACCGCTATCTGTATGAACTTGGAAATATCTACACCACTATCTGTGCAAACATGCATACATCTTCACCGCTATCTGTATAAACATGGAAATATCTACACCGCTATCTGTATGAACATGGAAATATCTACACCGCTAACTGTTTGAACATGGAAATATCTACACCGCTATCTGCATGAAAATGGAAATATTTACACAGCTATCTGCATATACACGGAAATAACTACAAAGCTATTTCTTTACACATGGAAATAACTACACCGCTATCTCTATAAACATGGAAGTATCTACACCATCATCTGTATGAACATGGAAATATCTGCACCGCCATCAGTATGAACATATAAATATCTCCACCGCCATCTGTATTAAGATGGAGATATCTACACAGCTATCTGTATAAACATGGAAATATCTACACCGCTATCTGTATAAACATGGAAATATCTACACCGCTATCTGTATAAACATGGAAATATCTACACCGCTACCTGTATAAACATGGAAATATCAGCACCGCTATCTGTATGAACATGGAAATATCTACACCGCTATCTGTATGAACATGGAAATATCTACACCGCCATCTGCATGAAAATGGAAATATATACACAGCTATCTGCATATACATGGAAATATCTACAAAGCTATCTCTTTACACATGGAAATAACTACACCGCTATCTCTATAAACATGGAAATATCTACACCACTATCTGTATGAACATGGATATATCTACACCGCTATCTGTATGAATATGGAAATATCTTTACCGCCATCTGTATGAACATGGATATATCTACACAGCCATCTGGATGAACATGGAAATATCTAAACCGCTATCTGTAGGAACATGGAAATAGCTACACTGCTAACTGTATGAACATGGAAATATCTACAAGGCTATCTGTATAAACATGGAAATATCTACACCACTATCTGTATGAACATGGAAATATCTTCACCGCCATCTGTATGAACATGCCTATATCTACACAGCCATCTGGATGAACATGGAAATATCTACGCCGCTATGTGTATGAACATGGAAATATCTACACAGCCATCTGGAAGAACATGAAAATATCTACACCGCTATCTGTGTAAACATGCATACACCTTCACCGCTATCTGTATGAACATGGAAATATCTGCACCGCCATCTGTATGAACATTTAAATATCTACACCGCCATCTGTATTAAGATGGAGATATCTACACCACTATCTGCATAAACATGGAAATATCTACACCGCTATCTGTATAAACATGGAAATATCTACACCGCTATGTGTATAAACATGGAAATATCTACACCGCTATCTGTATAAACATGGAAATATCTACACCGCTACCAGTATAAACATGGAAATGTCAGCACCGCTATCAGTATGAACATGGAAGTTTCTAAACCGCCATCTGTATGAACATGGAAATAACTTCACCGCCATCCATATGAACATGGAAATATCTGCACCGCCATCTGTATGAACATATAAATATCTACACCGCCATCTGTATTAAGATGGAGATATCTACACCGCTATCTGTATAAACATGGAAATATCTACACCGCTATGTGTATAAACATGGAAATATCTACACCGCTACCTGTATAAACATGGAAGTATCAGCACCGCTATCGGTATGAACATGGCAATATCTACAAGGTTATCTGTATGAACATGGAAATATCTACACCGCTATCTGTATGAACATGGAAATGTCTTCACCGCCATCTGTATGAACATGGATATATCTACACAGCCATCTGGATGAACATGGAAATATCTACACCGCTACCTGTATAAACATGGAAATATCTACACTGCTACCTGTATAAACATGGAAATATCAGCACCGCTATCAGTATGAACATGGAAATATCAACACCGCCGTCTGTATGAACATGGAAATATCGTCACCTCCATCTGTATGAACATGGATATATCTACACAGCCAACTGTATGAACATGGAAATATCTTCACCGCCATCTGTATGAACATGGATATGTCTTCACAGCCGTCTGTATTAACATGGAAATATCTACACCGCTATATGTGTAAACATGCATACATCTTCACAGCTATCTGTATAAACATGGAAATATCTACACCGCTATCTGTATGGACATGGAAATATCTACACCGCTATCTGTTTGAACATGGAAATATCTACACCGCTATCTGCATGAAAATGGAAATATCTACACAACTATCTGCATGTAAATGGAAATATCTACACAGCTATCTCTTTGCACATGGAAATAACTACACCTCTATCTCTAAAAACATGGAAATATCTACACCGCCATCTGTATGAACATGGAAATATCTACACCGCCATCTGTATAAGAAGGAGATATCTACACCGCTATCTGTATAAACATGGAAATATCTACACCGCTATCTGTATGAACATGGAAATATCTTCACCGCTATCTGTATAAACACGTAAATATGTACACCGCTACCTGTATAAACATGGAAGTATCAGCACCGCTATCGGTATGAACATGGCAATATCTACACGGTTATCTGTATGAACATGGAAATATCTACACCGCTATCTGTATGAACATGGAAATATCTTCACAGCCATCTGTGTGAACATGGATATATCTACACAGCCATCTGGATGAACATGGAAATATCTACACCGCTATCTGTATGAACATGGAAATATCTACACAGCCATCTGGGTGAACATGGAAATATCTACACCGCTATCTGCATGAACATGGAATTACATGCACCGCTATCTGTATGAATATGGAAATATCTACACCGCTATCTGTATGAACATGGAAATATCTACACCGCTATCTGTATGAACATGGAAATATCTTCACTGCCATCTGTATGAACATGGATATATCTACACAGCCATCTGGATGAAGATGGAAATATCTACACCGCTATCTGTGTAAACATGCATACATTTTCACCGCTATCTGTATAAACATGGAAATATCTACACCGCTATCTTTATGAACTTGGAAATATCTACACCGCTATCTGTTTGAACATGGAAATATATACAGCGCTATCTGCTTGAAAATGGAAATATCTACACTGCTATCTGAATGAACATGGAAATATATACACCGCTATCTGTATGAACATGGAAATATCTACACCGCTTTCTGTATGAACATGGAAATATCTACACCGCTATCTGTATGAACATGGAAATATCTTCACCGCCATCTGTATGAACATGGATATATCTACACAGCCATCTGGATGAACATGGAAATATCTGCACCGCTATCTGTATGAAGATGGAAATATCTACACCGCTATCTGTATGAACTTGGATATTTCTACACAGACATCTGGATGAACATGGAAATATCTACACCGCTATCTGTGTAAACATGCATACATCTTCACCGCTATCTGTATAAACATGGAAATATCTACACCGCTATCTTTCTGAACATTGAAATATCTACACCGCTAACTGTTTGAACAGGGAAATGTATACACCGCTATCTGCATGAAAATGGAAATATCCACACAGCTATCTGCATATACATGGAAATATCTACACAGCTATCTCTTTACACATGGAAATAACTCCACCACTATCTGTATGAACATATAAATATCTACACCGCCATCTGTATTAAGAAGGAGATATCTACACCGCTATCTGTACAAACATGGAAATATCCAAACCGCTATCTGTGTAAACATGCATACATCTTCACCGCTATCTGTATAAACATGGAAATATGTACACCGCTACCTGTATAAACATGGAAGTATCAGCACTGCTATCGGTATAAACGTGGCAATATCTACATGGCTATCTGTATGAACATGGAAATATCTGCACCACTATCTGTATGAACATGGAAATATCTACACCGCTATCTCTATGAACATGGAAATATCTACACCGCTATCTGTATGAACATGGAAATAGCTACACCGCTATCTGAATGAACATGGAAATGTCTACACCACTATCGGTATGAACATGGAAATATCTACACCGCTGTCTGTATGAACATGGAAATATCTACACCGCTATATGTATGAACATGGAAATATCTACACCGCTGTCTGTATGAACATGGAAATATCTACACCGCCATCTGAATGAACATGGATATATCTACATAGAGATCTGGATGAACATGGAAATATCTACACCGCTATCTGTATGAACATGGAAATATCTACACCACTATCTGTGTAAACATGCATACAACTTCACCGCTATCTGTATAAACATGGAAATATCTACACCGATATCTGTATGAACATGGAAATATCTACACCGCTATCTGTTTGAACATGGAAATATCTACTCCGCTATCTGCATGAAAATGGAAATATCTACATAGCTATCTCCATATACATGGAAATATCTACAAAGCTATTTCTTTACACATGGAAATAACTACACCGCTATCTCTATTAACATGGAAATATCTACACCGCCATCTGTATGAACATGGAAATATCTGCACCGCTATCTGTATGAACATATAAATATCTACACGGCCATCTGTATTAAGATGGAGATATCTACACAACTATCTGCATAAACATGGAAATATCTACACCGCTATCTGTATAAACATGGAAATATCTACACCGCTATGTGTATAAACATGGAAATATCTACACTGCTATCTGTATAAACATGGAAATATCTACACCGCTACCTGTATAAACATGGAAATATCAGCACCGCTATCAGTATGAACATGGAAGTTTCTACACCGCCATCTGTATGAACATGGAAATATCTTCACCGCCATACGTATGAACATGGAAATATCTGCACCGCCAACTGTATGAACATATAAATATCTACACCACCATCTGTATTAAGATGGAGATATCTACACCGCTATCTGTATAAACATGGAAATATCTACACCGCTATCTTTATAAACATGGAAATATCTACACCGCTATCTGTATAAACATGGAAATATCTACACCGCTACCTGTATAAACATGGAAATATCAGCACCGCTATCTGTATGAACATGGAAATATCTACACCGCCGTCTGTATGAACATGGAAATATCGTCACCGCCATCTGTATGAACATGGATATATCTACACAGCCATCTGTATGAACATGGAAATATCTTCACCACCATCTGTATGAACATGGATATGTGTACACAGCCGTCTGGATGAACATGGAAATATCTACAATGCTATCTGTGTAAACATGCATACATCTTCACCGCTATCTGTATAAACATGGAAATATCTACACAGCTATCTGTATGAACATGGAAATATCTACACCGCTATCTGTTTGAACATGGAAATATCTACACCGCTATCGGCATGAAAATGGAAATATCTACACAACTATCTGCATATATGTGGAAATATCTACACAGCTATCTCTTTCCACATGGAAATAACTACACCGCTATCTCTATAAACATGGAAATATCTACACCGCCATCTGTATGAACATGGAAATATCTACACCGCTATCTGCATGAACATGGAAATATCTACACAGCTATCTGCATATACATGGAAATATCTACACAGCTATCTCTTTACACATGGAAATAACTACACCACTATCTGTATGAACATGGAAATATCTACACCGCCGTCTGTATGAACATGGAAATATCTGCACAGCCATCTGTATGAACATATAAATATCTACACCGCCATCTGTATTAAGATGGAGATATCTACACCGCTATCTGTACAAACATGGAAATACCTTCACCGCTATCTGTATGAACATGGAAATATCTACACCGCTCTCTGTATGAACATGGAAATAACTTCACCGCCATCTGTATGAACATGGATATATCTACACAGCCATCTGGATGAACATGGAAATATCTACAACGCTATCTGTATGAACATGGAAATATCTAAACCGCTATCTGTGTAAACATGCATACATATTCACCACTATCTGTATAAACATGGAAATATGTACAGCGCTACCTGTATAAACATGGAAGTATCAGCACCGCTATCGGTATAAACATGGCAATATCTACATGGCTATCTGTATGAACATGGAAATATCTGCACCACTATCTGTATGAACATTTAAATATCTACACCGCTGTCTGTATGAACATGGAAATATCTACACTGCCATCTGTATGAACATGGAAATATCTACACCGCTATCTGTATGAACATGGATATAACTACACAGCCATCTGGATGAACATGGAAATATCTACACCGCTATATGTATGAACATGGAAATATCTACACCACTATCTCTATAAACATGGAAATATCTACACTGCCATCTGAATGAACATGGATATATCTACATAGCCTTCTGGATGAACATGGAAATATCTACACCGCTATCTGTATGAACATGGAAATATCTACACCACTATCTGTGTAAACATGCATACATCTTCACCACTATCTGTATAAACATGGAAATATCTACACCGCTATCTGTATGAACATGGAAATATCTACACCGCTATCTGTTTGAACATGGAAATATCTACTCCGCTATCTGCATGAAAATGGAAATATCTACATAGCTATCTCCATATACATGGAAATATCTACAAAGCTATTTCTTTACACATGGAAATAACTACACCGCTATCTCTATTAACATGGAAATATCTACACCGCCATCTGTATGAACATGGAAATATCTGCACTGCCATCTGTATGAACATATACATATCTACACCGCCATCTGTATTAAGATGGAGATATCTACACCGCTATCTGTATAAACATGGAAATATCTACACCGCTATCTGTATAAAAATGGGAATATCTACACCGCTACCTGTATAAACATGGAAATATCAGCACCGCTATCTGTATGTACATGGAAATATCTACACCGCTATCTGTATGAACATGGAAATATCTACACCGCTATCTGCATGAAAATGGAAATATCTACACAGCTATCTGCATATACATGGAAATATCTACAAAACTGTCTCTTTACACATGGAAATAACTACACCGCTATCTGTATAAACATGGAAATATCTACACCGCTATCTGTATAAACATGGAAATATCTACACCGCTATCTGTATAAACATGGAATTATCAACACCGCAACCTGTATAAACATGGAAATATCAGCACCGCTATCTGTATGACCATGGAAATATCTACACCGCTATCTCTATGAACATGGAAATACCTACACCGCTATCTGCATGAACATGGAAATAGCTACACCGCTATCTGTATGAAAATGGAAATATCTACACCACTATCTGTATGAACATGGAAATATCTTCACCGCCATCTGTATGAACATGGATATATTTACACAGCCATCTGGATGAAGATGGAAATATCTACACCGCTATCTGTATGAGCATGGAAATATCTACACCGCTATCTGTGTAAACATGTATACATCTTCACCACTATCTGTTTAAACTTGGAAATATGTACACAGCTATCTGTATGAACATGGAAAGATCTACACCGCTATCTGTTTGAACATGGAAATATCTACACTGCTATCTGCATGAAAATGGAAATATATACAAAGCTATCTGCATATACATGGAAATATCTATACAGCTATCTCTTTACACATGGAAATAACTACACAGCTATCTCTATAAACATGGAAATATCTACACCGCCATCTGTATGAGCATGGAAATATCTGCACAGCCATCTGTATGATCATATAAATATCTACACCGCCATCTGTATTAAGATGGAGATATCTACTCTGCTATCTGTATAAACATGGAAATATCTACACTGATATCTGTATAAACATGGAAATATCTACACCGCTATCTGTATGAACATGGAAATATCTTCACCGCCATCTGTATGAACATGGATTTATCTACACACCCATCTGGATGAACATGGAAATATCTACACCGCTATCTCTATGAAAATGGAAATAGCTACACCGCTATCTGTATGAACATGGAAATATCTACACCGCTATCTGTATGAACATGGAAATATCTACACCGCTATCTGTATGAACATGGAAATATCTACACCGCTACCTGTATCAACATGGAAATATCAGCACCGCTATCTGTATGAACATGGAAATATCTACACAGCCTTCTGGATGAACATGGAAATATCTACACCGCTATCTGTATGAACATGGAAATATCTACACCGCTATCTGTATGAACATGGAAATATCTACACGGCTATCTGTATGAACATGGAAATATTTACACGGCTATCTGTATGAACATGGAAATATCTACACCACTATCTGTGCAAACATGCATACATCTTCACCGCTATCTGTATAAACATGGAAATATCTACACCGCTATCTGTATGAACATGGAAATATCTACACCGCTAACTGTTTGAACATGGAAATATCTACACCGCTATCTGCATGAAAATGGAAATATTTACACAGCTATCTGCATATACACGGAAATATCTACAAAGCTATTTCTTTACACATGGAAATAACTACACCGCTATCTCTATAAACATGGAAATATCTACACCATCATCTGTATGAACATGGAAATATCTGCACCGCCATCAGTATGAACATATAAATATCTCCACGCCATCTGTATTAAGATGGAGATATCTACACAGCTATCTGTATAAACATGGAAATATCTACACCGCTATCTGTATAAACATGGAAATATCTACACCGCTATCTGTATAAACATGGAAATATCTACACCTACACCTGTATAAACATGGAAATATCAGCACCGCTATCTGTATGAACATGGAAATATCTACACCGCTATCTGTATGAACATGGAAATATCGACACCGCCATCTGCATGAAAATGGAAATATCTATACAGCTATCTGCATATACATGGAAATATCTACAAAGCTATCTCTTTACACATGGAAATAACTACACCGCTATCTCTATAAACATGGAAATATCTACACCACTATCTGTATGAACATGGATATATCTACACCGCTATCTGTATGAATATGGAAATATCTTCACCGCCATCTGCATGAACATGGATATATCTTCACCGCCATCTGTATGATCATGGATATGTCTTCACAGCCGTCTGTATGAACATGGAACTATCTACACCGCTATCTGTGTAAACATGCATACATCTTCACAGCTATCTGTATAAACATGGAAATATCTACACCGCTATCTGTATGGACATGGAAATATCTACACCGCTATCTGTTTGAACATGGAAATATCTACACCGCTATCTGCATGAAAATGGAAATATCTACACAACTATCCGCATGTAAATGGAAATATCTACACAGCTATCTCTTTGCACATGGAAATAACTACACCTCTATCTCTAAAAACATGGAAATATCTACACCGCTATCTCTTTGCACATGGAAATAACTACACCTCTATCTCTAAAAACATGGAAATATCTACACCGCCATCTGTATGAACATGGAAATATCTACACCGCCATCTGTATAAGAAGGAGATATCTACACCGCTATCTGTATAAACATGGAAATATCTACACCGCTATCTGTATGAACATGGAAATATCTTCACCGCTATCTGTATAAACACGTAAATATGTACACCGCTACCTGTATAAACATGGAAGTATCAGCACCGCTATCGGTATGAACATGGCAATATCTACACGGTTATCTGTATGAACATGGAAATATCTACACCGCTATCTGTATGAACATGGAAATATCTTCACAGCCATCTCTATGAACATGGATATATCTACACAGCCATCTGGATGAACATGGAAATATCTACACCGCTATCTGTATGAACATGGAAATATCTAAACCGCTATCTGTGTAAACATGCATACATCTTCACCGCTATCTGTATAAACATGGAAATATGTACAGCGCTACCTGTATAAACATGGAAGTATCAGCACTGCTATCGGTATAAACATGGCAATATCTACATGGCTATCTGTATGAACATGGAAATATCTGCACCACTATCTGTATGAACATGGAAATATCTACACCGCTATCTCTATGAACGTGGAAATATCTACACCGCTATCTGTATGAACATGGAAATAGCTTCACCGCTATCTGTATGAACATGGAAATATCTACACAACTATCGGTATGAACATTTAAATATCTACACCGCTGTCTGTATGAACATGGAAATATCTACACTGCCATCAGTATGAACATGGAAATATCTACACCGCTATCTGTATGAACATGGATATAACTACACAGCCATCTGGATGAACATGGAAATATCTACACTGCTATATGTATGAACATGGAAATATCTACACCACTATCTCTATAAACATGGAAATATCTACACCGCCATCTGAATGAACATGGATATATCTACATAGCCTTCTGGATGAACATGGAAATATCTACACCGCTATCTGTATGAACATGGAAATATCTACACCACTATCTGTGTAAACATGCATACATCTTCACCACTATCTGTACAAACATGGAAATATCTACACCGCTATCTGTATGAACATGGAAATATCTACACCGCTATCTGTTTGAACATGGAAATATCTACTCCGCTATCTGCATGAAAATGGAAATATATACATAGCTATCTCCATATACATGGAAATATCTACAAAGCTATTTCTTTACACATGGAAATAACTACACCGCTATCTCTATTAACATGGAAATATCTACACCGCCATCTGTATGAACATGGAAATATCTGCACTGCCATCTGTATGAACATATAAATATCTACACCGCCATCTGTATTAAGATGGAGATATCTACACCGATATCTGTATAAACATGGAAATATCTACACCGCTATGTGTATAAACATGGAAATATCTACACGGCTATCTGTATGAACATGGAAATATTTACACCGCTATCTGTATGAACATGGAAATATCTACACCACTATCTGTGCAAACATGCATACATCTTCACCGCTATCTGTATAAACATGGAAATATCTACACCGCCATCTGTATGAACATGGAAATATCTACACCGCTAACTGTTTGAACATGGAAATATCTACACCGCTATCTGCATGAAAATGGAAATATTTACACAGCTATCTGCATATACACGGAAATACCTACAAAGCTATTTCTTTACACATGGAAATAACTACACCGCTATCTCTATAAACTTGGAAATATCTACACCATCATCTGTATGAACATGGAAATATCTGCACCGCCATCAGTATGAACATATAAATATCTACACCGCCATCTGTATTAAGATGGAGATATCTACACAGCTATCTGTATAAACATGGAAATATCTACACTGCTATCTGTATAAACATGGAAATATCTACACCGCTATCTGTATAAACATGGAAATACCTACACTGCTACCTGTATAAACATGGAAATATCAGCACCGCTATCTGTATGAACATGGAAATATCTACACCGCTATCTGTATGAACATGGAAATATCTACACCGCCATCTGCATGAAAATGGAAATATCTACACAGCTATCTGCATATACATGGAAATATCTACAAAGCTATCTCTTTACACATGGAAATAACTACACCGCTATCTCTATAAACATGGAAATATCTACACCACTATCTGTATGAACATGGATATATCTACACCGCTATCTGTATGAATATGGAAATATCTTCACCGCCATCTGTATGAACATGGATATACCTACACAGCCATCTGGATGAACATGGAAATATCTACACCGCTATCTGTAGGAACATGGAAATAGCTACACTACTAACTGTATGAACATGGAAATATCTACACCGCTATCTGTATAAACATGGAAATATCTACACCGCTATCTGTATGAACATGGAAATATCTTCACCGCCACCTGTATGAACATGCATATATCTACACAGCCATCTGGATGAACATGGAAATATCTACGCCGCTATCTGTATGAACATGGAAATATCTACACAGCCATCTGGATGAACATGAAAATATCAAAACCGCTATCTGTGTAAACATGCATACACCTTCACCGCTATCTGTATGAACACGGAAATATCTGCACCGCCATCTGTATGAACATGGAAATATCTACACCGCTATCTCTATGAACATGGAAATAGCTACACCGCTATCTGTATGAACATGGAAATATCTACACCGCTATCTGTATGAACATGGAAATATCTACAACGCTATCTGTATGAACATGGAAATATCTACACCGCTACCTGTATCAACATGGCAATATCAGCACCGCTATCTGTATGAACATGGAAATATCTACACAGCCTTCTGGATGAACATGGAAATATCTACACCGCTATCTGTATGAACATGGAAATATCTACACCAATATCTGTATGAACATGGAAATATCTACACAGCCATCTGTATGAACATATAAATATCTACACCGCCATCTGTATTAAGATGGAGATATCTACACCGCTATCTGTATATACATGGAAATATCTACACCGCTATCTGTATAAACATGGAAATATCTACACCGCTATCTGTATAAACATGGAAATATCTACACCGCTACCTGTATAAACATGGAAATATCAGCACCGCTATCTGTATGAACATGGAAATATCTACACCGCTATCTGTATGAACATGGAAATATCTACACCGCTATCTGCATGAAAATGGAAATATCTACACAGCTATCTGCATATACATTTAAATATCTACAAAGCTATCTCTTTACACATGGAAATAACTACACCGCTATCTCTATAAACATGGAAATATCTACACCACTATCTGTATAAACATGGAAATATCTACACCGCTATCTGTATAAACATGGAAATATCTACACAGCTATTTGTATAAACATGGAAATAAGTACACCGCTACCTGTATAAACATGGAAATATCAGCACCTCTATCTGTATTAACATGGAAATACCTACACTGCTATCTGTATGAACATGGAAATATCTACACCGATATCTCTATGAACATGGAAATATCTTCACCACCATCTGTATGAACATAGATATATCTACACAGCCATCTGTATGAACATGGAAATATCAGCACCGCTGTCTGTATGAACATGGAAATATCTACACCGCTATCTTTATGAACATGGAAATATCTACACCGCTATCTGTATGAACATGGAAATATCTTCACCGCCATCTGTATGAACATGGATATATCTACACAGCCATCTGGATGAACACGGAAATATCTACACCGCTATCTGTATGAGCATGGAAATATCTACACCGCTATCTGTGTAAACATGTATATATCTTCACCACTATCTGTTTAAACATGGAAATATCTACACTGCTATCTGTATGAACATGGAAATATCTACACCGCTATCTGTTTGAACATGGAAATATCTACACCGCTATCTGCATGAAAATGGAAATATCTACAAAGCTATCTGCATATACATGGAAATATCTATACAGCTATCTCTTTACACATGGAAATAACTACACCGCTATCTCTATAAACATGGAAATATCTACACCGCCATCTGTATGAACATGGAAATATCTGCACCGCCATCTGTAAGATCTTATAATTATCTACACCGCCATCTGTATTAAGATGGAGATATCTACACCGCTATCTGTATAGACATGGAAATATCTACACCGATATCTGTATAAACATGGAAATATCTACACCGCTATCTGTATGAACATGGAAATATCTTCACCGCCATCTGTATGAACATGGATATATCTACACAGCCATCTGGATGAACATGGAAATATCTACACCGCTATCTCTATGAACATGGAAATATCTACACCGCTATCTGTGTTAACATGCATACATCTTCACCGCTATCTGTATAAACATGGAAATATCTACACCGCTATCTGTATGAACATGGAAATATCTACAACGCTATCTGTTTGAACATGGAAATATCTACAAGGCTATCTGCATGAAAATGGAAATATCTACAGAACTATCTGCATATACATGGAAATATCTACAAAGCTATTTCTTTACACATGGAAATAACTGCACCGCTATCTCTATAAACATAGAAATATCTACACCGCCATCTGTATGAACATGGAAATATCTGCACCATCTGTATGAACATATAAATATCTACACCGCCATCTCTATTAAGATGGAGATATCTACACCGCTATCTGTATAAACATGGAAATATCTACACCGCTATCAGTATAAACATGGAAATATCTACACCTTTATCTGTATAAACATGGAAATATCTACACCGCTACCTGTATAAACATGGAAATATCTGCACCGCTATCTCTATGAACATGGAAATATCTACACCGCTATCTGTTTGAACATGGAAATATCTACTCCGCTATCTGCATGAAAATGGAAATATCTACATAGCTATCTCCATATACATTTAAATATCTACAAAGCTATTTCTTTACACATGGAAATAACTACACTGCTATCTCTATTAACATGGAAATATCTACACCGCCATCTGTATGAACATGGAAATATCTGCACCGCCATCTGTATGAACATATATATATCTACACCGCCATCTGTATTAAGATGGAGATATCTACACCGCTATCTGTATAAACATGGAAATATCTACACCGCTATCTGTATAAACATGGAAATATCTACACCGCTACCTGTATAAACATGGAAATATCAGCACCGCAATCTGTATGTACATGGAAATATCTACACCGCTATCTGTATGAACATGGAAATGTCTACACCGCTATCTGCATCAAAATGGAAATATCTACACAGCTATCTGCATATACATGGAAATATCTACAAAGCTATCTCTTTACACATGGAAATAACTACACCGCTATCTCTGTAAACATGGAAATATATACACCACTATCTGTATAAACATGGAAATATCTACACCGCTATCTGTATAAACATGGAAATATCTACACCGCTATCTGTATAAACATGGAAATATCTACACCGCTATCTGTATAAACATGGAATTATCTACACCGCAACCTGTATTAACATGGAAATATCAGCACCGCTATCTGTATGACCATGGAAATATCTACACCGCTATCTCTATGAACATGGAAATACCTACACCGCTATCTGTATGAACATGGAAATAGCTACACCGCTATCTGTATGAACATGGAAATATCTACACCACTATCTGTATGAACATGGAAATATCTACACCGCTGTCTGTATGAACATGGAAATATCTACACCGATATCTGTATGAACATGGAAATATCTTCACCGCCATCTGTATGAACATGGATATATTTACACAGCCATCTGGATGAAGACGGAAATATCTACACTGCTATCTGTATGAGCATGGAAATATCTACACCGCTATCTGTGTAAACATGTATACATCTTCACCACTATCTGTTTAAACATGGAAATATCTACACCGCTATCTGTTTGAACATGGAAATATCTACACCGCTATCTGCATATACATGGAAATATATACAAAGCTATCTGCATATACATGGAAATATCTATACAGCTATCTCTTTACACATGGAAATAACTACACAGCTATCTCTATAAACATGGAAATATCTACACCGCCATCTGTATGAACATGGAAATATCTGCACCGCCATCTGTATGATCATATAAATATCTACACCGCCATCTGTATTAAGATGGAGATATCTACTCCGCTATCTGTATAAACATGGAAATATCTACACCGATATCTGTATAAACATGGAAATATCTACACCGCTATCTGTATGAACATGGAAATATCTTCACCGCCATCTGTATGAACATGGATTTATCTACACACCCCTCTGAATGAACATGGAAATATCTACACCGCTATCTCTATGAACATGGAAATAGCTACACCGCTATCTGTATGAACATGGAAATATCTACACCGCTATCTGTATGAACATGGAAATATCTACACCGCTATCTGTATGAACATGGAAATATCTACACCGCTACCTGTATCAACATGGCAATATCAGCACCGCTATCTGTATGAACATGGAAATATCTACACAGCCTTCTGGATGAACATGGAAATATCTACACCGCTATCTGTATGAACATGGAAATATCTACACCAATATCTGTATGAACATGGAAATACCTACACAGCCATCTGTATGAACATATAAATATCTACACCGCCATCTGTATTAAGATGGAGATATCTACACCGCTATCTGTATATACATGGAAATATCTACACCGCTATCTGTATAAACATGGAAATATCTACACCGCTATCTGTATAAACATGGAAATATCTACACCGCTACCTGTATAAACATGGAAATATCAGCACCGCTATCTGTATGAACATGGAAATATCTACAACGCTATCTGTATGAACATGGAAATATCTACACCACTATCTGCATGAAAATGGAAATATCTACACAGCTATCTGCATATACATGGAAATATCTACAAAGCTATCTCTTTACACATGGAAATAACTACACCGCTATCTCTATAAACATGGAAATATCTACACCACTATCTGTATAAACATGGAAATATCTACACCGCTATCTGTATAAACATGGAAATATCTACACCGCTATTTGTATAAACATGGAAATAAGTACACAGCTACCTGTATAAACATGGAAATATCAGCACCTCTATCTGTATTAACATGGAAATACCTACACTGCTATCTGTATGAACATGGAAATATCTACACCGATATCTGTATGAACATGGAAATATCTTCACCACCATCTGTATGAACATAGATATATCTACACAGCCATCTGGATGAACATGGAAATATCAGCACCGCTGTCTGTATGAACATGGAAATATCTACACCGCTATCTGTATGAACATGGAAATATCTACACCGCTATCTGTATGAACATGGAAATATCTTCACCGCCATCTGTATGAACATGGATATATCTACACAGCCATCTTAATGAACACGGAAATATCTACACCGCTATCTGTATGAGCATGGAAATATCTACACCGCTATCTGTGTAAACATGTATATATCTTCACCACTATCTGTTTAAACATGGAAATATCTACACTGCTATCTGTATGAACATGGAAATATCTACACCGCTATCTGTTTGAACATGGAAATATCTACACCGCTATCTGCATGAAAATGGAAATATCTACAAAGCTATCTGCATATACATGGAAATATCTATACAGCTATCTCTTTACACATGGAAATAACTACACCGCTCTCTCTATAAACATGGAAATATCTACACCGCCATCTGTATGAACATGGAAATATCTACACCGCTACCTGTATAAACATGGAAATATCAGCACCGCTATCTGTATGAACATGGAAATATCTACACCGCTATCTGTATGAACATGGAAATATCTACACCGCTATCTGCATGAAAATGGAAATATCTACACAGCTATCTGCATATACATTTAAATATCTACAAAGCTATCTCTTTACACATGGAAATAACTACACCGCTATCTCTATAAACATGGAAATATCTACACCACTATCTGTATAAACATGGAAATATCTACACCGCTATCTGTATAAACATGGAAATATCTACACAGCTATTTGTATAAACATGGAAATAAGTACACCGCTACCTGTATAAACATGGAAATATCAGCACCTCTATCTGTATTAACATGGAAATACCTACACTGCTATCTGTATGAACATGGAAATATCTACACCGATATCTCTATGAACATGGAAATATCTTCACCACCATCTGTATGAACATAGATATATCTACACAGCCATCTGTATGAACATGGAAATATCAGCACCGCTGTCTGTATGAACATGGAAATATCTACACCGCTATCTTTATGAACATGGAAATATCTACACCGCTATCTGTATGAACATGGAAATATCTTCACCGCCATCTGTATGAACATGGATATATCTACACAGCCATCTGGATGAACACGGAAATATCTACACCGCTATCTGTATGAGCATGGAAATATCTACACCGCTATCTGTGTAAACATGTATATATCTTCACCACTATCTGTTTAAACATGGAAATATCTACACTGCTATCTGTATGAACATGGAAATATCTACACCGCTATCTGTTTGAACATGGAAATATCTACACCGCTATCTGCATGAAAATGGAAATATCTACAAAGCTATCTGCATATACATGGAAATATCTATACAGCTATCTCTTTACACATGGAAATAACTACACCGCTATCTCTATAAACATGGAAATATCTACACCGCCATCTGTATGAACATGGAAATATCTGCACCGCCATCTGTAAGATCTTATAATTATCTACACCGCCATCTGTATTAAGATGGAGATATCTACACCGCTATCTGTATAGACATGGAAATATCTACACCGATATCTGTATAAACATGGAAATATCTACACCGCTATCTGTATGAACATGGAAATATCTTCACCGCCATCTGTATGAACATGGATATATCTACACAGCCATCTGGATGAACATGGAAATATCTACACCGCTATCTCTATGAACATGGAAATATCTACACCGCTATCTGTGTTAACATGCATACATCTTCACCGCTATCTGTATAAACATGGAAATATCTACACCGCTATCTGTATGAACATGGAAATATCTACAACGCTATCTGTTTGAACATGGAAATATCTACAAGGCTATCTGCATGAAAATGGAAATATCTACAGAACTATCTGCATATACATGGAAATATCTACAAAGCTATTTCTTTACACATGGAAATAACTGCACCGCTATCTCTATAAACATAGAAATATCTACACCGCCATCTGTATGAACATGGAAATATCTGCACCATCTGTATGAACATATAAATATCTACACCGCCATCTCTATTAAGATGGAGATATCTACACCGCTATCTGTATAAACATGGAAATATCTACACCGCTATCAGTATAAACATGGAAATATCTACACCTTTATCTGTATAAACATGGAAATATCTACACCGCTACCTGTATAAACATGGAAATATCTGCACCGCTATCTCTATGAACATGGAAATATCTACACCGCTATCTGTTTGAACATGGAAATATCTACTCCGCTATCTGCATGAAAATGGAAATATCTACATAGCTATCTCCATATACATTTAAATATCTACAAAGCTATTTCTTTACACATGGAAATAACTACACTGCTATCTCTATTAACATGGAAATATCTACACCGCCATCTGTATGAACATGGAAATATCTGCACCGCCATCTGTATGAACATATATATATCTACACCGCCATCTGTATTAAGATGGAGATATCTACACCGCTATCTGTATAAACATGGAAATATCTACACCGCTATCTGTATAAACATGGAAATATCTACACCGCTACCTGTATAAACATGGAAATATCAGCACCGCAATCTGTATGTACATGGAAATATCTACACCGCTATCTGTATGAACATGGAAATGTCTACACCGCTATCTGCATCAAAATGGAAATATCTACACAGCTATCTGCATATACATGGAAATATCTACAAAGCTATCTCTTTACACATGGAAATAACTACACCGCTATCTCTGTAAACATGGAAATATATACACCACTATCTGTATAAACATGGAAATATCTACACCGCTATCTGTATAAACATGGAAATATCTACACCGCTATCTGTATAAACATGGAAATATCTACACCGCTATCTGTATAAACATGGAATTATCTACACCGCAACCTGTATTAACATGGAAATATCAGCACCGCTATCTGTATGACCATGGAAATATCTACACCGCTATCTCTATGAACATGGAAATACCTACACCGCTATCTGTATGAACATGGAAATAGCTACACCGCTATCTGTATGAACATGGAAATATCTACACCACTATCTGTATGAACATGGAAATATCTACACCGCTGTCTGTATGAACATGGAAATATCTACACCGATATCTGTATGAACATGGAAATATCTTCACCGCCATCTGTATGAACATGGATATATTTACACAGCCATCTGGATGAAGACGGAAATATCTACACTGCTATCTGTATGAGCATGGAAATATCTACACCGCTATCTGTGTAAACATGTATACATCTTCACCACTATCTGTTTAAACATGGAAATATCTACACCGCTATCTGTTTGAACATGGAAATATCTACACCGCTATCTGCATATACATGGAAATATATACAAAGCTATCTGCATATACATGGAAATATCTATACAGCTATCTCTTTACACATGGAAATAACTACACAGCTATCTCTATAAACATGGAAATATCTACACCGCCATCTGTATGAACATGGAAATATCTGCACCGCCATCTGTATGATCATATAAATATCTACACCGCCATCTGTATTAAGATGGAGATATCTACTCCGCTATCTGTATAAACATGGAAATATCTACACCGATATCTGTATAAACATGGAAATATCTACACCGCTATCTGTATGAACATGGAAATATCTTCACCGCCATCTGTATGAACATGGATTTATCTACACACCCCTCTGAATGAACATGGAAATATCTACACCGCTATCTCTATGAACATGGAAATAGCTACACCGCTATCTGTATGAACATGGAAATATCTACACCGCTATCTGTATGAACATGGAAATATCTACACCGCTATCTGTATGAACATGGAAATATCTACACCGCTACCTGTATCAACATGGCAATATCAGCACCGCTATCTGTATGAACATGGAAATATCTACACAGCCTTCTGGATGAACATGGAAATATCTACACCGCTATCTGTATGAACATGGAAATATCTACACCAATATCTGTATGAACATGGAAATACCTACACAGCCATCTGTATGAACATATAAATATCTACACCGCCATCTGTATTAAGATGGAGATATCTACACCGCTATCTGTATATACATGGAAATATCTACACCGCTATCTGTATAAACATGGAAATATCTACACCGCTATCTGTATAAACATGGAAATATCTACACCGCTACCTGTATAAACATGGAAATATCAGCACCGCTATCTGTATGAACATGGAAATATCTACAACGCTATCTGTATGAACATGGAAATATCTACACCACTATCTGCATGAAAATGGAAATATCTACACAGCTATCTGCATATACATGGAAATATCTACAAAGCTATCTCTTTACACATGGAAATAACTACACCGCTATCTCTATAAACATGGAAATATCTACACCACTATCTGTATAAACATGGAAATATCTACACCGCTATCTGTATAAACATGGAAATATCTACACCGCTATTTGTATAAACATGGAAATAAGTACACAGCTACCTGTATAAACATGGAAATATCAGCACCTCTATCTGTATTAACATGGAAATACCTACACTGCTATCTGTATGAACATGGAAATATCTACACCGATATCTGTATGAACATGGAAATATCTTCACCACCATCTGTATGAACATAGATATATCTACACAGCCATCTGGATGAACATGGAAATATCAGCACCGCTGTCTGTATGAACATGGAAATATCTACACCGCTATCTGTATGAACATGGAAATATCTACACCGCTATCTGTATGAACATGGAAATATCTTCACCGCCATCTGTATGAACATGGATATATCTACACAGCCATCTTAATGAACACGGAAATATCTACACCGCTATCTGTATGAGCATGGAAATATCTACACCGCTATCTGTGTAAACATGTATATATCTTCACCACTATCTGTTTAAACATGGAAATATCTACACTGCTATCTGTATGAACATGGAAATATCTACACCGCTATCTGTTTGAACATGGAAATATCTACACCGCTATCTGCATGAAAATGGAAATATCTACAAAGCTATCTGCATATACATGGAAATATCTATACAGCTATCTCTTTACACATGGAAATAACTACACCGCTCTCTCTATAAACATGGAAATATCTACACCGCCATCTGTATGAACATGGAAATATCTGCACCGCCATCTGTATGATCTTATAATTATCTACACCGCCATCTGTATTAAGATGGAGATATCTACACGGCTATCTGTATAGACATGGAAATATCTACACCGATATATGTATAAACATGGAAATATCTACACCGCTATCTGTATGAACATGGAAATATCTTCACCGCCATCTGTATGAACATGGATATATCTACACAGCCATCTGGATGAACATGGAAATATCTACACCGCTATATGTATGAACATGGAAATAGCTACACCGCTATCTGTATGAACATGGAAATATCTACACCGCTATCTGTATGAACATGGAAATATCTACACCGCTATCCGTAAGAACATGGAAATATCTTCACCGCCATCTGTATGAACATGGATATATCTACACAGCCATCTGGATGAACATGGAAATATCTACACCGCTATCTCTATGAACATGGAAATATCTACACCGCTATCTGTGTTAACATGCACACATCTTCACCGCTATCTGTATAAACATGGAAATATCTACACCGCTATCTGTATGAACATGGAAATATCTACAACGCTATCTGTTTGAACATGGAAATATCTACAAGGCTATCTGCATGAGAATGGAAATATCTACAGAGCTATCTGCATATACATGGAAATATCTACAAAGCTATTTCTTTACACATGGAAATAACTGCACCGCTATCTCTATAAACATAGAAATATCTACACCGCCATCTGTATGAACATGGAAATATCTGCACCATCTGTATGAACATATAAATATCGACCCCACCATCTGTATTAAGATGGAGATATCTACACCGCTACCTGTATAAACATGGAAATATCAGCACCGCTATCTGTATGAACATGGAAATACCTACACTGCTATCTGTATGAACATGGAAATATCTACACCGATATCTGTATGAACATGGAAATATCTTCACCACCATCTGTATGAAGATAGATATATCTACACAGCCATCTGGATGAACATGGAAATATCAGCACCGCTGTCTGTATGAACATGGAAATATCTACACCGCTATCTGTATGAACATGGAAATATCTACACTGCTATCTGTATGAACATGGAAATATCTTCACCGCCATCTGTATGAACATGGATATATCAACACAGCCATCTGGATGAACACGGAAATATCTACACCGCTATCTGTATGAGCATGGAAATATCTACACCGCTATATGTGTAAACATGTATACATCTTCACCACTATCTGTTTCAACATGGAAATATCTACACTGCTATCTGTCTGAACATGGAAATATCTTCACCGCTATCTGTATGAACATGGAAATATCTACACCGCTATCTGCATGAAAATGGAGATATCTACAAAGCTATCTGCATATACATGGAAATATCTATACAGCTATCTCTTTACACATGGAAATAACTACACCGCTATCTCTATAAACATGGAAATATCTACACCGCCATCTGTATGAACATGGAAATATCTACACCGCCATCTGTATTAAGAAGGAGATATCTACACCGCTATCTGTATAAACATGGAAATATCTACACCGCTATCTGTATGAACATGGAAATATCTACACCGCTATCTGTATAAACACGGAAATATGTACACCGCTACCTGTATAAACATGGAAGTATCAGCACCGCTATCGGTATGAACATGGCAATATCTACACGGCTATCTGTATGAACATGGAAATATCTACTCCGCTATCTGTATGAACACGGAAATATCTTCACAGCCATCTGTATGAACGTGGATATATCTACAGAGCCATCTGGATGAACATGGAAATATCTACACCGCTATCTGTATGAACATGGAAATATCTACGCCGCTATCTGTATGAACATGGAAATATCTACACAGCCATCTGGGTGAACATGGAAATATCTACACCGCTATCTGTATGAACATGGAAATAGCTACACCGCTATCTGTATGAATATGGAAATATCTACACCGCTATCTGTATGAACATGGAAATATCTACACCACTATCTGTATGAACATGGAAATATCTTCACCGCCATCTGTATGAACATGGATATATCTACACACCCATCTGGATGAACATGGAAATATCTACACCGCTATCTGTGTAAACATGCATACATTTTCACCGCTATCTGTATAAATATGGAAATATCTACACCGCTATCTTTATGAACATGGAAATATCTACACCGCTATCTGTTTGAACATGGAAATATATACAGCGCTATCTGCTTGAAAATGGAAATATCTACACTGCTATCTGTATGAACATGGAAATATATACACCGCTATCTGTATGAACATGGAAATATCTACACCTTCACCGCTATGTGTATGAACATGGAAATAACTACACCGCCATCTGTATGAACATGGAAATATCTGCACCGCCATCTGTATGAACATATAAATATCTACACCACCATCTGCATTAAGAAGGAGATATCTACACCGATATCTGTATAAACATGGAAATATCTACACTGCTATCTGTATAAACATGGAAATATCTACACCGCTATCTGTACAAACATGGAAATATCTACATCGCTACCTGTATAAACATGGAAATATCAGCACCACTATCGGTATGAACACGGATATATCTCCACCGCTATCTGTATGAACATGGAAATATCTACACCGCTATCTGTATGAACATGGAAATATCTTCACTGCCATCTGTATGAACATGGATATATCTACAATGCCATCTGGATGAACATGGAAATATCTACACCGCTATCTGCATGAACATGGAAACATCTACAATGCTACCCTTGTAAACTTGCATACATCTTCACCGCTATCTGTATAAACATGGAAATATCTACACCGCTATCTGTATGAACATGGAAATAGCTACACCGCAATCTGTATGAACATGGAAATATCTACACCACTATCTGTATGAACCTGGAAATAACTACACCGCTATCTGTATGAACATGGATATATCTACACAGCCATCTGGATGAACATGGAAATATCTACACCGCTATCTGTATGAACATGGAAATATCTACACAACTATCCGTATGAACATGGAAATATCTACACCGCTATCTGTTTGAACAGGGAAATATATACACCGCTATCTGCATGAAAATGCAAATATCTAAACAGCTATCTGCATATACATGGAAATATCTATACAGCTATCTCTTTACACATGGAAATAACTACACCGCTATCTGTATGAACATGGAAATACCTACACCGCCACCTGTATGAACATGGAAATATCTGCACCGCCATCTCTATGAACATATAAATATCTACACTGCCATCTGTATTAAGAAAGAGATATCTACACCGCTGTCTGTATAAACATGGAAATATATACACTGCTATCTGTATAAACATAGAAATATCTACACCGCTATCTGTATAAACATGGAAATATCTACACCGCTACCTGTATAAACATGGAAATATCAGCACCGCTATCGGTATGAACACGGAAATATCTACACCGCTATCTGTATGAACATGGAAATATCTACACCGCTATCTGTATGAACATGGAAATATCTTCACTGCCATCTGTATGAACATGGATATATCTACACAGCCATCTGGATGAACATGGAAATATCTACACCGCTATCGGTATGAACATGGAAATATCTACACAGCCATCTGGATGAACATGAATATATGTACACCGCTATATGTGTAACCATGCATACATCTTCACCGCTATCTGTATAAACATGGAAATATCTACACCGCTACCTGTATAAACATGGAAATATCAGCACCGCTATCTGTATGAACATGGAAATATCTACACCGCTATCTCTATGAACATGGAAATATCCACACCGCTATCTATATGAACATGGAAATAGCTACACCGCTATCTGTATGAACATGGAAATAACTACACCGCTATCTGTATGAACATGGAAATATCTACACGGCTATCTGTATAAACATGGAAATATGTACACCGCTACCTGTATAAACATGGAAGTATCAGCACCGCTATCGGTATAAACATGGCAATATCTACACAGCTATCTGCCTACACATGGAAATATCTACAAAGCTATCTCTTTACACATGGAAATAACTACACTGCTATCTCTATAAACATGGAAATATCTACACCGCCATCTGTATGAACATGGAAATATCTGCATCGACATCTGTATGAACATATAAATATCTACACCGCCATCTGTATTAAGATGGAGATATCTACACCGCTATCTGTATAAACTTGGAAATATCTACACCGCTATCTGCAAAAACATGGAAATATCTACGCCGCTTTCTGTATAAACAAGGAAATATCTACACTGCTACCTGTATAAACATGGAAATATCAGCACCTCTATCTGTATGATCATGTAAATAGCTACACAGCCATCTGGATGAACATGGAAATATCTACACCGCTATCTGTATGAACATGGAAATAGCTACACCGCTATCTGTATGAACATGGAAATATCTACACCACTATCTGTATGAAATTGGAAATATCTACAACGCTATCTGTATGAACATGGAAATATATTCACCGCCATCTGTATGAACATGGATATATATACACAGCCATCTGGATGAACATGGAAATATCTACACCGCTATCTGTATGAACATGGAAATAGCTACCCTGCTATCTGTATGAACATGGAAATATCTACACCGCTATCTGTATAAACATGGAAATATCTATACCGCTATCTGTATGAACATGGAAATATGTACACCGCTATCTGTATGAACATGGAAATATCTTCACCGCCATCTGTATGAACATGGATATATCTACACAGCCATCTGGATGAACATGGAAATATCTACACCGCTATCTGTATGAACATGGAAATATCTACACAGCCATCTGGATGAACATGAAAATATCTACACCGCTATCTGTGTAAACATGCATACATCTTCACCGCTAACTATATAAACATGGAAATATCTACACCGCTACCTGTATAAACATGGAAATATCTACACCGCTATCTCTATGAACATGGAAATATCCACACCGCTATCTGTATGAACATTTAAATAGCTACACCGCTATCTGTATGAACATGGAAATATCTACACCACTATCTGTATGAACATGGAAATATCTACACCGCTATCTGTTTGAACAGGGAAGTATATACACCGCTATCTGCTTGAAAATGGAAATATCTACACAGCTATCTGCATATACATGGGAAAATCTACACAGCTATCTCTTAACACATGGAAATAACTACACCTCTATCTGTATGAACATGGAAATATATACACCGCCATCTCTATGAACATGGAAATATCTGCACCGCCATCTGTATGAACATATAAATATCTACACCGCCATCTGTATTAAGATGGAGATATCTACACCGCTATCTGTATAAACTTGGAAATATCTACACCGCTATCTGTATAAACATGGAAATATCAGCACCGCTATCTGTATGAACATGTATATATCTACACCGCTATCTCTATGAACATGGAAATATCTCCACCGCTATCTGTATGAACATGGAAATATCTACACCGCTATCTGTATAAACATGGAAATATGTACACCGCTACCTGTATAAACATGGAAGTATCAGCACCGCTATCGGTATAAACATGGCAATATCTACACGGCTATCTGTATGAACATGGAAATATCTGCACCGCTATCTGTATGAACATGGAAATATCTTCACCGCCATCTGTATGAACATGGATATATCTACACAGCCATCTGGATGAACATGGAAATATCTACACCGCTATCTGTGTGAACATGGAAATATCTACACCGCTATCTGTATGAACATGGAAATATCTACACCGCTATCTGTATGAACATGGAAATATCTACACCGCTATCTGTATGAACATGGAAATATCTTCTCCGCCATCTGTAAGAACATAGATATATCTACACAGCCATCTGTATGAACATGGAAGTATCTACACCGCTATCTGTATGAACATGGAAATATCTACACCGCTGTCTGTGTAAACATGTATACATCTTCATCGCTATCTGCATGAAAATGGAAATATCTACACAGCTATCTGCATATACATGGAAATATCTACAAAGCTATCTCTTTACACATGGAAATAACTACACTGCTATCTCTATAAACATGTAAATATCTACACCGCCATCTGTATGAACATGGAAATATCTGCACCGACATCTGTATGAACATATAAATATCTACACCGCCATCTGTATTAAGATGGAGATATCTACACCGCTATCTGTATAAACTTGGAAATATCTACACCGCTATCTGTATAAACATGGAAATATCTATGCCGCTTTCTGTATAAACAAGGAAATATCTACACTGCTACCTGTATAAACATGGAAATATCAGCACCGCTATCTGTATGAACATGTAAATAGCTACACAGCCATCTGGATGAACATGGAAATATCTACACCGCTATTTGAATGAACATGGAAATAGCTACACTGCTATCTGTATGAACATGGAAATATCTACACCAATACCTGTATAAACATGGAAATATCTACACCGCTATCTCTATGAACATGGAAATATCCACACCGCTATCTGTATGAACATGGAAATAGGTACACCGCTATCTGTATGAACATGGAAATATCTACACCACTATCTGTATGAACATGGAAATATCTACACCGCTATCTGTTTGAACAGGGAAGTATATACACCGCTATCTGCTTGAAAATGGAAATATCTACACAGCTATCTGCATATACATGGGAATATCTACACAGCCATCTCTTTACACATGGAAATAACTACACCGCTATCCGTATGAACATGGAAATATCTACACCGCCATCTGTATGAACATGGAAATATCTGCACCGCCATCTGTATGAACATATAAATATCTACACCACCATCTGTATTAAGATGGAGATATCTACACCGCTATCTGTATAAACTAGGAAATATCTACACCGCAATCTGTATAAACATGGAAATATCTACACCACTATCTGTATAAACATGGAAATATCTACACCGCTACCTGTATAAACATGGAAATATCAGCACCGCTATCTGTATGAACATGTAAATATCTACACCGCTATCTCTATGAACATGGAAATATCTACACCGCTATCTGTATGAACATGGAAATAGATACACCGCTATCTGTATGAACATGGAAATATCTACACCACTATCTGTATGAACATGGAAATATCTACACCGCTATCTGTACGAACATGGATATATCTAAACAGCCATCTGGATGAACATGGAAATATCTACACCGCTATCTGTATGCACATGGAAATATCTACACCACTATCTGTATGAACATGGAAATATCTACACCGTTATCTGTTTGAACATGGAAATATCTACACCGCTATTTGAATGAACATGGAAATAGCTACACTGCTATCTGTATGAACATGGAAATATCTACACCAATACCTGTATAAACATGGAAATATCTACACCGCTACCTGTATAAACATGGAAATATCAGCACCGCTATCTGTATGAACATGGAAATATCTACACCGCTATCTGTATGAACATGGAAATATCTACACCGCTATCTGCATGAAAATGGAAATATCTACACAGCTATCTGCATATACATGGAAATATCTACAAAGCTATCTGTTTACACATGGAAATAACTACACCGCTATCTCTATAAACATGGAAATATCTACACCACTATCTGTATAAACATGGAAATATCTACACCGCTATCTGTATAAACATGGAAATATCTACACCGCTATCTGTATAAACATGGAAATACCTACACCGCTATTTGTATAAACATGGAAATATCTACACCGCTACCTGTATAAACATGGAAATATCAGCACCGCTATCTGTATTAACATGGAAATACCTACACTGCTATCTGTATGAACATGGAAATATCTACACCGATATCTGTATGAACATGGAAATATCTTCACCACCATCTTTATGAACATAGATATATCTACACAGCCATCTGGATGAAACTGGAAATATCAGCACCGCTGTCTGTATGAACATGGAAATATCTACACCGCTATCTGTATGAACATGGAAATATCTACACCGCTATCTGTATGAACATGGAAATATCTTCACCGCCATCTGTATGAACATGGATATATCTACACAGCCATCTGGATGAACACGGAAATATCTACACCGCTATCTGTATGAGCATGGAAATATCTACACCGCTATCTGTGTAAACATGTATACATCTTCACCACTATCTGTTTAAACATGGAAATATCTACACTGCTATCTGTATGAACATGGAAATATCTACACCGCTATCTGTTTGAACAAGGAAATATCTACTCCGCTATCTGCATGAAAATGGAAATATCTACAAAGCTATCTGCATATACATGGAAATATCTATACAGCTATCTCTTTACACATGGAAATAACTACACCGCTACCTCTATAAACATGGAAATATCTACACCGCCATCTGTATGAACATGGAAATATCTGCACCGCCATCTGTATGATCTTATAATTATCTACACCGCCATCTGTATAAAGATGGAGATATCTACACCGCTATCTGTATAGACATGGAAATATCTACACCGATATCTGTATAAACATGGAAATATCTACACCGCTATCTGTATGAACATGGAAATATCTTCACCGCCATCTGTATGAACATGGATATATCTACCCAGCCATCTGGATGAACATGGAAATATCTACACCGCTATATGTATGAACATGGAAATAGCTACACCGCTATCTGTATGAACATGGAAATATCTACACCGCTATCTGTATGAACATGGAAATATATACACCGCTATGTGTATGAACATGGGAATATCTACACCGCTATCTGTTTGAACATGGAAATATCTACACCGCTATCTGCATGAAAATGGAAATATCTACAGAGCTATCTGCAAATACATGGAAATATCTACAAAGCTATTTCTTTACACATGGAAATAACTACACCGCTATCTCTATAAACATAGAAATATCTACACCGCCATCTGTATGAACATGGAAATATCTGCACCATCTGTATGAACATATAAATATCTACACCGCCATCTCTGTTAAGATGGAGATATCTACACCGGTATCTGTATAAACATGGAAATATCTACACCGCCATCTGTATCAACATGGAAATATCTGCACCGCCATCTGTATGAACATATAATTATCTACACCGCCATCTGAATTAAGAAGGAGATATCTACACCGCTATCTGTATAAACATGGAAATATCTACACCGCAATTTGTATGAACATGGAAATATCTACACCGCTACCTGTAAAAACACGGAAATATGTACACCGCTACCTGTATAAACATGGAAGTATCAGCACCGTTATCGGTATGAACATGGCAATATCTACACGGCTATCTGTATGAACATGGAAATATCTACACTGCTATCTGTATGATCATGGAAATATCTACACCACTATCTGTATGAACATGGAAATAGCTACACAGCCATCTGGATGAACATGGAAATATCTACACTGCTATCTGTATGAACATGGAAATATCTACACCTCTATCTGTATGAACATGGATATATCTACAGAGCCATCTGGATGAACATGGAAATATCTACCCCGCTATCTGTGTAAACATGCATACATCTTCACCGCTATCTGTATAAACATGAAAATATCTACACTGCTATCTTTATGAACATGGAAATATCTACACCGCTAACTGTTTGAACAGGGAAATATATACACCGCTATCTGCATGAAAATGGAAATGTCTACACAGCTATCTGCATATACATGGAAATATCTACACAGCTATCTCTTTACACATGGAAATAACTACACAGCTATCTGTATGAACATGGAAATATCTACACCGCCATCTGTATGAACATGGAAATATCTGCACCGCCATCTGAATGAACATATAAATATCTACACCGCCATCTGTATTAAGATGGAGATACCTACACCACTATCTGTATAAAAATGGAAATATCTACAACGCTATGTGTATAAACATGGAAATATCTACACCGCTATCTGTATAAACATGGAAGTATCTACACCGCTACCTGTATAAACATGGAAATATCAGCACCGCTATCAGTATGAACATGGAAGTATCTACACCGCCATCTGTATGAACATGGAAATATCTTCACCGCCATCTGTATGAACATGGAAATTTCTGCACCGCCATCTGTATGAACATATAAATATCTACACCGCCATCTGTATTAAGATGGAGATATCTACACCGCTATCTGTATAAACATGGAAATATCTACACCGCTATGTGTATAAACATGGAAATATCTACACCGCTATCTGTAAAAACATGGAAATATCAACACTGCTACCTGTATAAACATGGAAATATCAGCACCGCTATCTGTATGAACATGGAAATATCTACACCGCCATCTGTATGAACATGGAAAAATCTTCACCGCCATCTGTATGAACAAGGATATATCTACACAGCCATCTGTATGAACCTGAAAATATCTTCACCGCCATCTGTATGAACATGGATATGTCTACACAGCCGTCTTGATGAACATGGAAATATCTACACCGCTATCTGTATGAACATGGAAATATCTACACCGCTATCTGTGTAAACATGCATACATCTTCACTGCTATCAGTATAAACATGGAAATATCCAAACCGCTATCTGTATGAACATGGAAATATCTACACCGCTATCTGTTTGAACATGGAAATATCTACACCGCTATCTGCATGAAAATGCAAATATCTAAAGAGCTATCTGCATATACATGGAAATATCTACACAGCTATCTCTTTGCACATGGAAATAACTACACCGCTATCTCTATAAACATGGAAATATCTACACCACCATCTGTATGAACATGGAAATATCTGCACCGCCATCTGTATGAACATATAAATATCTACACCGCCATCTGTATTAAGAAGGAGATATCTACAACGCTATCTGTATAAACATGGAAATATCTACACCGCTATCTGTATGAACATGGAAATATCTACACCGCTACCTGTAAAAACACGGAAATATGTACACCGCTACCTGTATAAACATGGAAGTATCAGCACCGCTATCGGTATGAACATGGCAATATCTAGACGGCTATCTGTATGAACATGGAAATATCTACACCGCTATCTGTATGAACATGGATATATCTACACAGCCATCTGGATGAACATGGAAATATCTACACCGCCATCTGTATGAACATGGAAATACATACACTGCTATCTGTATGAATATTGAAATATCTACATCGCTATCTGTATGAACATGGAAATATCTTCACCGCCATCTGTATGAACATGGATATATCTACACAGCCATCTGGATGAACATGGATATATCTACACAGCCATCTGGATGAATATGGAAATATCTACACCGCTATCTGTATGAACATGGAAATATCTACACCGCTACCTGTGTAAACATGCATACATCTTCACCGCTATCTGTATAAACATGGAAATATCTACACTGCTATCTGTATGAACATGGAAATATCTACACCGCTATCTGTTTGAACATGTAGTATCTACACCGCTATCTGCATGAAAATGGAAATATCTACACAGCTATCTGCATATACATGGAAATATCTACACAGCTATCTCTTTACACATGGAAATAACTACACCGCTGTCTCTATAAACATGGTAATATCTACACCGCCATCTGTATGAACATGGAAATATTTGCAACGCCATCTGTATGAACATATAAATATCTACACCGCCATCTGTCTTAAGATGGAGATATCTACAGCGCTATCTGTATAAACATGGAAATATCTACACCGCTACGTGTATAAACATGGAAATATCTACACCGCTATCTGTATATACATGGAAATATCTACACCGCTACCTGTATAAACATGGAAATATCAGCACCGCCCTCTGTAGGAACATGGAAATATCTACACCGCTATCTGTATGTACATGGAAATAGCTACACAGCCATCTGGATGAACAGGGAAATATCTACACCGCTATCTGTATGAACATGGATATATCTTCACAGCCATCTGGATGAACATGGAAATATCTACACCGCTATATGTATGAACATGGAAATAGCTACACCGCTATCTGTATGAACATGAAAATATCTACACCGCTATCTGTATGAACATGGAAATATCTACACCGCTACCTGTATGAACATGGAAATATCTTCACCGCCATCTGTATGAACATGGATATATCTACACAGCCATCTGGATGAACATGGAAATAACTGCACCGCTATCTGTATGAAGATGGAAATATCTACACCGCTATCTGTATGAACATGGATATATCTACACAGCCATCTGGATGAACATGGAAATATCTACACCGCTATCTGTGTAAACATGCATACATCTTCACCGCTATCTGTATAAACATGGAAATATCTACACTGATATCTTTATGAACATGGAAATATCTACACCGCTAACTGTTTGAACAGGGAAATATATACACCGCTATCTGCTTGAAAATGGAAATGTTTACACATCTAACTTCATACATATGGAAATATCTACACAGCTATCTTTTTACACATGGAAATAACTACACCGCTATCGGTATGAACATGGAAATATCTACACCGCCATCTGTATGAACATGGAAATATGTGCACCGCCATCTGTATGAACATATAAATATCTACACCACCATCTGTATTAAGATGGAGATATCTACACCGCTATCTGTAGAAACATGGAAATATATACACCGCTATGTGTATAAACATGGAAATATCTACACCGCTATCTGTATAAACATGGAAATATCTACACTGCTACCTGTATAAACATGGAAATATCAGCACCGCTATCTGTATGAACATGGAAATATCTACACCGCCATATGTATGAACATGGAAAAATCTTCACCGCCATCTGTATGAACATGGATATATCTATACAGCCATCTGTATCAACACGGAATTATCTTCACCGCCATCTGTATGAACATGGATATGTCTACACAGCCGTCTGGATGAACATGGAAATATCTACACCGCTATCTGTATGAACATGGAAATATCTACACCACTATCTGTGTAAACATGCATACATCTTCACCGCTATCTGTATAAACATGGAAATATCCACACCGCTATCTGTATGAACATGGAAATATCTACACCACCATCTGTATGAACATGGAAATATCTGCACCGCCGTCTGTATGAACATATAAATATCTACACCGCCATCTGAATTAAGAAGGAGATATCTACACGCTATCTGTATAAACATGGAAATATCTACACCGCTATGTGTATAAACATGGAAATATCTACACCGCTATCTGTATCAACATGGAAATATCTACACTGCTACCTGTATTAACATGGAAATATCAGCACCGCTATCTGTATGAACATGGAAATATCTACACCGCTTCTGCATGAACATGGAAAAATCTTCACCGCCATCTCCATGAACCTGGATATATATACACAGCCATCTGTATGAACATGGAAATATCTTCACCGCCATCTGTATGAACATGGATATGTCTACACAGCCGTCTGGATGAACATGGAAATATCTACACCGCAATCTGTATGAACATGGAAATATCTACACCGCTATCTGTGTAAACATGCATACATCTTCACCGCTATCTCTATAAACATGGAAATATCCTCACCGCTATCTGTATGAACATGGAAATATCTACACCGCTATCTGTTTGAACATGGAAATATCTGCACCGCTATCTGCATGAAAATGGAAATATCTACACAGCTATCTGCATATACATGGAAATATCTACACAGCTATCTCTTTGCACATGGAAATAACTACACCGCTATCTCTATAAACTTGGAAATATCTACACCACCATCTGTATGAACATGGAAATATCTGCACCGCCATCTGTATGAACATATAAATATCTACACCGCCATCTGTATTAAGAAGGAGATATCTACACCGCTATCTGTATAAATATGGAAATATCTACACCGCTATCTGTATGAACATGGAAATATCTACACCGCTACCTGTATAAACACGGAAATATGTACACCGCTACCTGTATAAACATGGAAGTATCAGCACCACTATCGGTATGAACATGGCAATATCTACACGGCTATCTGCATGAACATGGAAATATCTACACCGCTATCTGTATGAACATGGAAATATCTACACCACTATCTGTATGAACATGGAAATAGCTACACAGCCATCTGGATGAACATGGAAATATCTACACGGATATCTGTATGAACATGGATATATCTACACAGCCATCTGGATGAACATGGAAATAACTACACTGCTATCTGTATGAACATGGAAATACATACACCGCTATCTGTATGAACATGGAAATATCTACACCGCTATCTGTATGAACATGGAAATATCTACACCGCTATCTGTTTGAACATGGAAATATCTTCACCGCCGTCTGTATGAACATGGATATATCTTCACAGCCGTCTGGATGAACATGGAAATATCTGCACCGCTATCTGTATGAACATGGAAATATCTACACCGCTATCTGTATGAACATGGATATATCTACTCAGCCATCTGGATGAACATGGAAATATATACACCGCTATCTGTGTAAACATGAATACATCTTCACCGCTATCTGTATAAACATGGAATTATCTACACTGCTATCTTTATGAACATGGAAATATCTGCACCGCTAACTGTTTGATCAGGGAAATATATACACCGCTATCTGCATGTAAATGGAAATGTCTACACAGCTATCTGCATATACATGGAAATATCTACACAGCTATCTCTTTACACTTGGAAATAACTACACTGCTATCTGTATGAACATGGAAATATCTACACTGCTATCTTTATGAACATGGAAATATCTACACTGCTATCTGTTTAAACTAGGAAATATCTACACTTCTATCTCTATAAACAATTAAATATCTACACCGCTATGCCTATTTAAGGGGAAATAACTACACCGCTATCTCTATAAAAATGGAAATATCTACACTGTCATCTCTTTAAACATGGAAATATCTACATGGCCATATCTATACACATGGAAATATCTACACCGCCATCTGTATAAAGATGGAAATATCTACACAGCTATCTGTATAAACATGGAAATATCTACAACGCCATCTCTATGAACATGGAAATATCTACACCGCCATCTGTGTAAAGATGGAAATATCTACACCGCTATCAGTATGAACATGGAAGTATCTACACCGCCATCAGTATGAACATGGAAATATCTTCACTGCTATCTGTATGAACTTGGATATATCTACACAGCCATCTGTATGAACATGGAAATATCTACACCGCTATCTGTATGAACATGGAAATATCTAAACCGCTAACTGTTTGAACAAGGAAATATATACACCGCTATCTGCATGAAAATGGAAATATCTACACCGCTATCTGTATGAACATGGAAATACATACACCGCTATCTGCATGAACATGGAAATATCTACACCGCTATATATATAAACACGGAAATAACTACACCGCTATCTGTATAAACATGGAAATATCTACACCGCTATGTGTATAAACATGGAAATATCCACACCGCTATCTGTTTGAACATGGAAATATCTACACCGCTATCTGCATGAAAATGGAAATATCTACACAGCTATCTGCATATACATGGAAACATCTACACAGCTATCTCTTTACACATGGAAATAACTACACCGGTATCTCTATAAACATGGAAATATCTACACCGCCATCTGTATGAACCTGGAAATATCCGCACCGCCTTCTGAATGAACATATAATTATCTACACTGCCAACTGTATGAAGAAGGATATATCTACACCGCTATCTATATAAACATGGAAATATCTATACCGCTACCTGTATGAACATGGAAATATCTACACCGCTATCTGTATAAACATGGAAATATGTACACCGCTACCTGTATAAACATGGAAGTATCAGCACCGCTATCGGTATAAACATGGCAATATCTACACAGCTATCTGCCTAAACATGGAAATATCTACAAAGCTATCTGCATATACATGGAAATATCTATACAGCTATCTCTTTACACATGGAAATAACTACACCACTATCTGTATGAACATGGAAATATCTACAACGCCATCTGTATGAACATGGGAATATCTGCACCGCCATCTCTATGAACATATAAATATCTACACTGCCATCTGTATTAATATTTAGATATCTACACCGCTATCCGTATAAACATGGAAATATCTACACTGCTATCTGTATAAACATGGAAATATCTACACCGCTATCTGTATAAACATGGAAATATCTACACCGCTACCTGTATAAACATGGAAATATCAGCACCGCTATCGGTATGAACACGGAAATGTCTACACCGCTATCTGTATGAACATGGAAATATCTACACCGCTATCTGTATGAACATGGAAATATCTTCACTGCCATCTGTATGAACATGGATATCTTTACACAGCCATCTGGATGAACATGGAAATATCTACACCGCTATCGGTATGAACATGGAAATATCTACACAACCATCTGGATGAACATGAAAATATCTACACCGCTATATGTGGAAACATGCATACATCTTCACCGCTATCTGTATAAACATGGAAATATCTACACCGCTACCTGTATAAACATGGAAATATCAGCACCGCTATCTGTATGAACATGGAAATATCTACACCGCTATCTCTATGAACATGGAAATATCCACACCGCTATCTGTATGAACATGGAAATAGCTACACCGCTATCTGTATGAACATGGAAATATCTACACCACTATCTGTATGAACATGGAAATATCTACACCGCTGTTTGAACAGGGAAATATATACACCGCTATCTGCATGAAAATGGAAATATCTACACAGATATCTGAATATACATGGGAATATCTACACAGCTATCTCTTTACACATGGAAATAACTACACCGCTATGTGTATGAACATGGAAATAACTACACCGCCATCTGTATGAACATGGAAATATCTGCACCGCCATCTGTATGAACATATAAATATCTACACCACCATCTGCATTAAGAAGGAGTTATCTACACCGATATCTGTATAAACATGGAAATATCTACACTGCTATCTGTATAAACATGGAAATATCTACACCGCTATCTGTACAAACATGGAAATATCTACATCGCTACCTGTATAAACATGGAAATATCAGCACCGCTATCGGTATGAACACGGATATATCTCCACCGCTATCTGTATGAACATGGAAATATCTACACCGCTATCTGTATGAACATGGAAATATCTTCACTGCCATCTGTATGAACATGGATATATCTACAATGCCGTCTGGATGAACATGGAAATATCTACACCGCTATCTGCATGAACATGGAAACATCTACAATGCTACCCTTGTAAACTTGCATACATCTTCACCGCTATCTGTATAAACATGGAAATATCTACACCGCTATCTGTATGAACATGGAAATAGCTACACCGCAATCTGTATGAACATGGAAATATCTACACCACTATCTGTATGAACCTGGAAATAACTACACCGCTATCTGTATGAACATGGATATATCTACACAGCCATCTGGATGAACATGGAAATATCTACACCGCTATCTGTATGAACATGGAAATATCTACACAACTATCCGTATGAACATGGAAATATCTACACCGCTATCTGTTTGAACAGGGAAATATATACACCGCTATCTGCATGAAAATGGAAATATCTAAACAGCTATCTGCATATACATGGAAATATCTATACAGCTATCTCTTTACACATGGAAATAACTACACAGCTATCTGTATGAACATGGAAATACCTACACCGCCACCTGTATGAACATGGAAATATCTGCACCGCCATCTCTATGAACATATAAATATCTACACTGCCATCTGTATTAAGAAAGAGATATCTACACCGCTATCTGTATAAACATGGAAATATATACACTGCTATCTGTATAAACATAGAAATATCTACACCGCTATCTGTATAAACATGGAAATATCTACACCGCTACCTGTATAAACATGGAAATATCAGCACCGCTATCGGTATGAACACGGAAATATCTACACCGCTATCTGTATGAACATGGAAATATCTACACCGCTATCTGTATGAACATGGAAATATCTTCACTGCCATCTGTATGAACATGGATATATCTACACAGCCATCTGGATGAACATGGAAATATCTACACCGCTATCGGTATGAACATGGAAATATCTACACAGCCATCTGGATGAACATGAAAATATGTACACCGCTATATGTGTAACCATGCATACATCTTCACCGCTATCTGTATAAACATGGAAATATCTACACCGCTACCTGTATAAACATGGAAATATCAGCACCGCTATCTGTATGAACATGGAAATATCTACACCGCTATCTCTATGAACATGGAAATATCCACACCGCTATCTGTATGAACATGGAAATAGCTACACCGCTATCTGTATGAACATGGAAATAACTACACCGCTATCTGTATGAACATGGAAATATCTACACGGCTATCTGTATAAACATGGAAATATGTACACCGCTACCTGTATAAACATGGAAGTATCAGCACCGCTATCGGTATAAACATGGCAATATCTAAACAGCTATCTGCCTACACATGGAAATATCTACAAAGCTATCTCTTTACACATGGAAATAACTACACTGCTATCTCTATAAACATGGAAATATCTACACCGCCATCTGTATGAACATGGAAATATCTGCACCGACATCTGTATGAACATATAAATATCTACACCGCCATCTGTATTAAGATGGAGATATCTACACCGCTATCTGTATAAACTTGGAAATATCTACACCGCTATCTGCAAAAACATGGAAATATCTACGCCGCTTTCTGTATAAACAAGGAAATATCTACACTGCTACCTGTATAAACATGGAAATATCAGCACCTCTATCTGTATGATCATGTAAATAGCTACACAGCCATCTGGATGAACATGGAAATATCTACACCGCTATCTGTATGAACATGGAAATAGCTACACCGCTATCTGTATGAACATGGAAATATCTACACCACTATCTGTATTAAATTGGAAATATCTACAACGCTATCTGTATGAACATGGAAATATATTCACCGCCATCTGTATGAACATGGATATATATACACAGCCATCTGGATGAACATGGAAATATCTACACCGCTATCTGTATGAACATGGAAATAGCTACCCTGCTATCTGTATGAACATGGAAATATCTACACCGCTATCTGTATAAACATGGAAATATCTACACCGCTATCTGTATGAACATGGAAATATGTACACCGCTATCTGTATGAACATGGAAATATCTTCACCGCCATCTGTATGAACATGGATATATCTACACAGCCATCTGGATGAACATGGAAATATCTACACCGCTATCTGTATGAACATTGAAATATCTACACAGCCATCTGGATGAACATGAAAATATCTACACCGCTATCTGTGTAAACATGCATACATCTTCACCGCTAACTATATAAACATGGAAATATCTACACCGCTACCTGTATAAACATGGAAATATCTACACCGCTATCTCTATGAACATGGAAATACCCACACCGCTATCTCTATGAACATTTAAATAGCTACACCGCTATCTGTATGAACATGGAATTATCTACACCACTATCTGTATGAACATGGAAATATCTACACCGCTATCTGTTTGAACAGGGAAGTATATACACCGCTATCTGCTTGAAAATGGAAATATCTACACAGCTATCTGCATATACATGGGAAAATCTACACAGCTATCTCTTAACACATGGAAATAACTACACCTCTATCTGTATGAACATGGAAATATATACACCGCCATCTGTATGAACATGGAAATATCTGCACCGCCATCTGTATGAACATATAAATATCTACACCGCCATCTGTATTAAGATGGAGATATCTACACCGCTATCTGTATAAACTTGGAAATATCTACACCGCTATCTCTATGAAAATGGAAATATCTCCACCGCTATCTGTATGAACATGGAAATATCTACACCGCTATCTGTATAAACATGGAAATATGTACACCGCTACCTGTATAAACATGGAAGTATCAGCACCGCTATCGGTATAAACATGGCAATATCTACACGGCTATCTGTATGAACATGGAAATATCTGCACCGCTATCTGTATGAACATGGAAATATCTTCACCGCCATTTGTATGAACATGGATATATCTACACAGCCATCTGGATGAACATGGAAATATCTACACCGCTATCTGTGTGAACATGGAAATATCTACACCGCTATCTGTATGAACATGGAAATATCTACACCGCTATCTGTATGAACATGGAAATATCTACACCGCTATCTGTATGAACATGGAAATATCTTCTCCGCCATCTGTAAGAACATAGATATATCTACACAGCCATCTGTATGAACATGGAAGTATCTACACCGCTATCTGTATGAACATGGAAATATCTACACCGCTGTCTGTGTAAACATGTATACATCTTCATCGCTATCTGCATGAAAATGGAAATATCTACACAGCTATCTGCATATACATGGAAATATCTACAAAGCTATCTCTTTACACATGGAAATAACTACACTGCTATCTCTATAAACATGTAGATATCTACACCGCCATCTGTATGAACATGGAAATATCTGCACCGACATCTGTATGAACATATAAATATCTACACCGCCATCTGTATTAAGATGGAGATATCTACACCGCTATCTGTATAAACTTGGAAATATCTACACCGCTATCTGTATAAACATGGAAATATCTATGCCGCTTTCAGTATAAACAAGGAAATATCTACACTGCTGCCTGTATAAACATGGAAATATCAGCACCGCTATCTGTATGAACATTTAAATAGCTACACAGCCATCTGGATGAACATGGGAATATCTACACCGCTATTTGAATGAACATGGAAATAGCTACACTGCTATCTGTATGAACATGGAAATATCTACACCAATACCTGTATAAACATGGAAATATCTACACCGCTATCTCTATGAACATGGAAATATCCACACCGCTATCTGTATGAACATGGAAATAGGTACACCGCTATCTGTATGAACATGGAAATATCTACACCACTATCTGTATGAACATGGAAATATCTACACCGCTATCTGTTTGAACAGGGAAGTATATACACCACTATCTGCTTGAAAATGGAAATATCTACACAGCTATCTGCATATACATGGGAATATCTACACAGCCATCTCTTTACACATGGAAATAACTACACCGCTATCCGTATGAACATGGAAATATCTACACTGCCATCTGTATGAACATGGAAATATCTGCACCGCCATCTGTATGAACATATAAATATCTACACCACCATCTGTATTAAGATGGAGATATCTACACCGCTATCTGTATAAACTAGGAAATATCTACACCGCAATCTGTATAAACATGGAAATATCTACACCACTATCTGTATAAACATGGAAATATCTACACCGCTACCTGTATAAACATGGAAATATCAGCACCGCTATCTGTATGAACATGTAAATATCTACACCGCTATCTCTATGAACATGGAAATATCTACACCGCTATCTGTATGAACATGGAAATAGATACACCGCTATCTGTATGAACATGGAAATATCTACACCGCTATCTGTTTGAACATGGAAATATCTACACCGCTATCCGAATGAAAATGGAAATATCTACACAGCTATCTGCATACACATGGAAATATCTACAAAGCTATTTCTTTACACATGGAAATAACTACACCGCTATCTCTATAAACATGGAAATATCTACACGGCCATCTATATGAACACGGAAATATCTGCACCGCCATCTGTATGAACATATAAATATCTACATCACCATCTGTATTAAGATGGAGATATCTACACATCTATCTGTATAAACTTGGAAATATCTACAACGCTATCTGTATAAACATGGAAATATCTACACCACTGTCTGTCTAAACATGGAAATATCTACACCGCTACCTGTATAAATATGGAAATATCAGCACAGCTATCTGTATGAATATGGATATATCTACAAAGCTATCTCTTTGAACATGGAAATATCTACACCGCTATCTGTATGAACATGGAAATAGCTGCACCACTATCTTTATGAACATGGAAATATCTACACCACTATCTGTATGAACATGGAAATATCTACACCGCTATCTGTATGAACATGGATATATCTACACACCCATCTGGATGAACATGGAAATATCTACACCGCTATCTGTATGAACATGGAAATATCTACACCGCTATCTGTATGAACATGGATATATCTACACAGCCATCTGGATGAACATGGAAATATCTACACTGCTATCTGTGTAGACATGCATACATCTTCACCGCTATCTGTATAAACATGGAAATATCTACACCGCTATCTGTTTGAACATGGAAATATATACACCGCTATCTGCATGAAAATGGAAATATCTCCACAGCTATCTGCATATACATGGAAATATCTACACAGCTATCTCTTTACACATGGAAAAAACTACACCGCTATCTGTATGAACATGGAAATATCTACACCGCCATCTGTATTAACATGGGAATATCTGCACCGCCATCTGTATGAACATAAAAATATCTACACCGCCATCTGTATTAAGATGGAGATATCTACACCGCTATCTGTATAAACATGGAAATATCTACACCGCTACCTGTATAAACATGGAAATATCAGCACAGCTATCTGTATGAACATGGAAATATCTACACCGCTATCTGTATGAACATGGAAATATCTACACCTCTATCTGTATGAACATGGAAATATCTACACCGCTATCTGTATGAACATGGAAATATCTACACCTCTATCTGTATGAACATGGAAATATCTACACCGCCATCTGTATGAACACGGAAATATCTGCACCGCCATCTGTATGAACATATAAACATCTACACCGCCGTCTGTATTAAGAAGGAGAAATCTACATCGCTATCTGTATAAACAATGAAATATCTACACCGCTGTCTGTATAAACATGGAAATATCTACACCGCTATCTGTATGAACATGGAAATATCTCCACAGCTACCTGTATAAACATGGAAATTACAGCACCGCTATCGGTATGAACATGGAAATATCTACACCGCTATGTGTATGAACATGGAAATATCTAACCCGCTATCTGTATGAACATGGAAATATCTACACCGCTATCTGTATGAACATGGAAATATCTTCAACGCCATCTGTATGAAAATGGATATGTCTACACAGCCATCTGGATGAACATGGAAATATCTACACCGCTATCTGTATAAACATGGAAATATCTACACCGCTATCTGTGTAAACATGCATACATCTTCACCGCTATCTGTATAAACATGGAAATATCTACACCGCTATCTGTATGAACCTGGAAATATCTACACTGCTATCTATTTGAACATGGAAATATCTACACCGCTATCTGCCTGAAAATGGAAATATCTACACAGCTATCTGCATATACATGGAAATATCTACACAGCTATCTCTTTACACATGGAAATATCTACACCACTATCACTATAAACATGGACACATCTACACCGCTATCTGTATAAACATGGAAATATCTACACCGCTACCTGTATAAACATGGAAATATCAGCACCGCTATCAGTATGAACATGGAAGTATCTACACCGCCATCTGTATGAACATGGAAATATCTTCACCGCCATCTGTATGAACATGGAAATATCTGCACCGCCATCTGTATGAACATATAAATATCTACACCGCCATCTGTATTAAGATGGAGATATCTATACCGCTATCTGTATAAACATGGAAATATCTACACCGATACGTGTATAAACATGGAAATAACTAAACCGCTATCTGTATAAACATGGAAATATCTACACCGCTACCTGTATAAACATGGAAATATCAGCACCGCTATCTGCATGAACATGGAAATATCTGCACCGCCATCTGTATGAACATGGAAAAATCTTCACCGCCATCTGTATGAACATGGATATATCTACACAGCCATCTGTATGAACATGGAAATATCTTCACCGCCATCTGTATGAACATGGATATATCTACACAGCCATCTGGATGAACATGGAAATATCTACACCGCTATCTGTATGAACATGGAAATATCTATACCGCAATCTGTGTAAACATGCATACATCTTCACCGCTCTCTGTATAAACATGGAAATATCCACAACGCTATCTGAATGAACATGGAAATATCAACACCGCTATCTGTTTGAACATGGAAATATCTACACCGCTATCTGCATGAAAATGGAAATATCTACACAACTATCTGCATGTAAATGGAAATATCTACACAGCTATCTGCATTTACATGGAAATATCAACACAGCTATCTCTTTGCACATGGAAGTAACTACACCGCTATCTCTATAAACATGGAAATATCTACACCACCATCTGTATGAACATGGAAATATCTGCACCACCATCTATATGAACATATAAATATCTACACCGCCATCTGTATTAAGAAGGAGATATCTACACCGCTATCTGTATAAACATGGAAATATCTACACCTCTACCTATATAAACACGGAAATATGTACACCGCTACCTGTATAAACATGGAAGTATCAGCACCGCTATCGGAATGAACATGGCAATATCTACACGGCTATCTGTATGAACATGGAAATATCTACACAGCTATCTGTATGAACATGGAAATATCTACACCACTATCTGTATGAACATGGAAATATCTACACAGCCATCTGGATGAAAATGGAAATATCTACACCGCTATCTGAATGAACATGGATATATCTACACAGCCATCTGGATGAACATGGAAATATCTACACCGATATCTGTATGAACATGGAAATACATACACCGCTATCTGTATTAACATGGAAATATCTACACCGCTATCTGTATGAACATGATAATATCTACACCGCCGTCTGTATGAACATGGAAATATCTTCACTGCCATCTGTATGAACATGGATATATCTACACAGCCATCAGGATGAACATGGAAATATCTGCACCGCTATCTGTATGAACATGGAAATATCTACACCGCTATCTCTATGAACATGGATATATCTACACAGACATCTGGATGAACATGGAAATATCTACACTGCTATATGAGTAAACATGCATAAATCTTCACCGCTATCTGTATAAACATGGAAATATCTACACTGCTATCTTTATGAACATGGAAATATCTACACAGCTAACTGTTTGAACAGGGAAATATATGCACCGCTATCTGCATGAAAATGGAAATGTTTACACAGCTATCTGCATATACATGGAAATATCTACACAGCTATCTCTTTACACATGGAAATAACTACACCGCTATCTGTATGAACATGGAAATATCTACACCGCCATCTGTATGAATATGGAAATATCTGCACCGCCATCTGAATGAACACATAAATATCTACACCGCCATCTGTATTAAGATGGAGATATCTACATCGCTATCTGTATAAACATGGAAATATCTACACCGCTATGTGTATAAACATGGAAATATCTACACCGCTATCTCTATAAACATGGAAATATCTACACTGCTACGTGTATAAACATGGAAATATCAGCACCGCTATCAGTATGAACATGGAAGTATCTACACCGCCATCTGTATGAACATGGAAATATCTTCACCGCCATCTGTATGAACATGGAAATATCTGCACCGCCATCTGTATGAACATATAAATATCTACACCGCCATCTGTATTAAGATGGAGATATCTACACCGCTATCTGTATAAAAACGGAAATACCTATACCGCTATGTGTATAAACATGGAAATATCTACACCGCTATCTGTATAAACATGGAAATATCTACACTGCTACCTGTATAAACATGGAAATATCAGCACCGCTATCTGTATGAACATGGAAATATCTACACCGCCATCTGTATGAACATGGAAAAATCTTCACCGCCATCTGTATGAACATGGATATATCTACACAGCCATCTGTATGAACATGGAAATATCTTCACCGCCATCTGTATGAACATGGATAAGTCTACACAGCCGTCTGGATGATCATGGAAATATCTACACCGCTATCTGAATGAACATGAAAATATCTACACCGCTATCTGTGTAAACATGCATACATCTTCACCGCTATCTGTAAAAACATGGAAATATCCACACCGCTATCTGTATGAACATGGAAATAGCTACACAGCCATCTGGATGAACATGGAAATATCTACACCGCTATCTGTATGAACATGGATATATCTACACAGCCATCTGGATGAACATGGAAATATCTACACCGCTATCTGTATGAACATGGAAATACATACACCGCTATTTGTATGAACATGGAAATATCTACACCGCTATCTGTATGAACATGGAATTATCTACACCGCTGTCTGTATGAACATGGAAATATCTTCACCGCCGTCTGTATGAACATGGATATATCTACACAGACATCTGGATGAACATGGAAGTATCTGCACCGCTATCTGTATGAACATGGAAATATCTACACCGCTATCTATATGAACATGGATATATCTACACAGCCATCTGGATGAACATGGAAATATCTACACCGCTATCTGTGTAAACATGCATACATCTTCACCGCTATCTGTATAAACATGAAAATATCTACACTGCTATCTTTATGAACATGGAAATATCTACACCGCTAACTGTTTGAACTGGGGAATATATACACCGCTATCTGCATGAAAATGGAAATGTCTACACAGCTATCTGCATATACATGGAAATATCTACACAGCTATCTCTTTACACATGGAAATAACTACACCGCTATCTGTATGAACATGGAAATATCTACACCGCCTTCTGTATGAACATGGAAATATATGCACCGCCATCTGAATGAACATAAAAATATCTACACCGCCATCTGTATTAAGATGGAGATATCTACACCGCTATCTGTACAAACATGGAAATATCTACACCGCTATCTCTATAAACATGGAAATATCTACACCGCTATCTCTATAAACATGGAAATATCTACACCGCTACCTGTATAAACATGGAAATAGCACCGCTATCAGTATGAACATGGAAGTATCTACACCGCCATCTGTATGAACATGGAAATATCTTCACCGCCATCTGTATGAACATGGAAATATCTGCACCGCCATCTGTATGAACATATAAATATCTACACCGCCATCTGTATTAAGATGGAGATATCTACACCGCTATCTGTATAAAAATGGAAATATCTATACCGCTATGTGAATAAACATGGAAATATCTACACCGCTATCTGTATAAACATGGAAATATCTACACTGCTACCTGTATAAACATGGAAATATCAGCACCGCTATCTGTATGAACATGGAAATATCTACACCGCCATCTGTATGAACATGGAAAAACCTTCACCGCCATCTGTATGAACATGGATATATCTACACAGCCATCTGTACGAACATAGAAATATCTTCACCGCCATCTGTATGAACATGGATATGTCTACACAGCCGTCTGGATGAACATGGAAATATCTACACCGCTATCTGTATGAACATGGAAATATCTACACCGCTATCTGTGTAAACATGCATACATCTTCACCGCTATCTGTATAAACACGGAAATATCCACACCGCTATCTGTATGAATATGGAAATATCTACACCGCTATCTGTTTGAACATGGAAATATCTACACCGCTATCTGCATGAAAATGGAAACATCTACACAGCTATCTGCATATACATGGAAATATCTACACAGCTGTCTCTTTGCACATGGAAATAACTACACCGCTACCTCTATAAACATGGAAATATCTACACCACCATCTGTATGAACATGGAAATATCTGCACCGCCATCTGTATGAACATATAAATATCTACACCGCCATCTGTATTAAGAAGGAGATATCTACACCGCTATCTGTATAAACATGGAAATATCTACACCGCTATCTGTATGAACATGGAAATATCTACACCGCTACCTGTATAAACACGGAAATATGTACACCGCTACCTGTATTAACCTGGAAGTATCAGCACCACTATCGGTATGAACATGGCAATATCTACACGGCTATCTGTATGAACATGGAAATATCTACAACGCCATCTGTATGAACATGGAAATATCTTCACCGCCATCTGTATGAACATGGATATATCTACACAGCCATCTGGATGAACATGGAAATATCTACACCGCTATCTGTATGAACATGGAAATATCTACACCGCTATCTGTATGAACATGGAAATATCTAAACAGCCATCAGGATGAACATGGAAATATCTACACCGCTATCTGTATGAACATGGAAATACATACACCGCTATCTGTTTGAACATGGAAATATCTACACCGCTATCTGTATGAACATGGAAATAACAACACCGCTATCTCTATAAACATGGAAATATCTACACAGCCATCTATATGAACACGGAAATATCTGCACCGCCATCTGTATGAACATATAAATATCTACACCACCATCTGTATTAAGATGGAGATATCTACACATCTATCTGTATAAACTTGGAAATATCTACAGCGCTATCAGTATAAACATGGAAATATCTACACCACTGTCTGTATGAACATGGAAATATCTACACCGCTATCTGTAAGAACATGGATATATCTACAAAGCCATCTGGATGAACATGGAAATATCTACACCGCTATCTGTATGAACATGGAAATATCTACACCGCTATCTGTATGAGCATGGATATATCTACACAGCCATCTGGATGAACATGGAAATATCTACACTGCTATCTGTGTAGACGTGCATACATCTTCACCGCTATCTGTATAAACATGGAAATATCTACACCGCTATCTGTTTGAAAATGGAAATATATACACCGCTATCTGTATGAACATGGAAATATCTACACAGCTATCTGCATATACAAGGAAATATCTACGCAGCTATCTCTTTACACATGGAAAAAACTACACCGCTATCTGTATGAACATGGAAATATCTACACCGCTACCTGTATAAACATGGAAATATCAGCACCGCTATCTGCATGAACATGGAAATATCTACACCGCTATCTGTATGAACATGGAAATATCTACACCTCTATCTGTATGAACAGGGAAATATCTACACCGCTATCTGTATGAACATGGAAATATCTACCCCTCTATCTGTATGAACATGGAAATATCTACACCGCCATCTGTATGAACATGGAAATATCTGCACCGCCATCAGTATGAACATATAAACATCTACACCGCCGTCTGTATTAAGAAGGAGGAACCTACATCGCTATCTGTATAAACAAGGAAATATCTACACTGCTGTCTGTATAAACATGGAAATATCTACACCGCTATCTGTATGAACATCGAAATATCTACACCGCTACCTGTATAAACATGGAAATAACAACACCGCTATCGGTATGAACATGGAAATATCTACACCGCTATGTGTAGGAACATGGAAATATCTACACCACCATCTGTATGAACATGGAAATATCTTCACCGCCATCTGTATGAACATGGATATATCTACACAGCAATCTGTATGAACATGGAAATATCTAACCCGCTATCTGTATGAACATGGAAATATCTACACCGCTATCTGTATGAACATGGAAATATCTTCAACGCCATCTGTATGAAAATGGATATGTCTACACAGCCATCTGGATGAACATGGAAATATCTACACCGCTATCTGTATGAACATGGAAATATCTACACCGCTATCTGTGTAAACATGGATACATCTTCACCGCTATCTGTATAAACATGGAAATATCTACACAGCTATCTGCATATACATGGAAATATCTACACAGCTATCTCTTTACACATGGAAATATCTACACCGCTATCACTATAAACATGGAAATATCTACACCGCCATCTGTATGAACATGGAAATATCTGCACCGCCATCTGTATGAACATATAAATATCTACACCGCCATCTGTATAAAGAAGGAGATATCTACACCACTATCTGTATAAACATGGAAATATCTACACCGTTATCTTTATGAACATGGAAATATCTACACCGCCATCTGTATGAACATGGAAATATCTACACCGCCATCTGTATGAACATGGAAATATCTACACTGCTATGTGTATGAACATGGAAATATCTTCAACGCCATCTGTATGAACATGGATATATCTACACAGCCATCTGGATGAACATGGAAATATCTACACCGCTATCTGTATGCACATGGAAATATCTACACCGCTATCTGTGTAAACATGCATACATCTTCACCGCTATCTGCATGAAAATGGAAATATCTACACAGCTATCTGCATATACATGGAAATATCTACAAAGCTATCTCTTTTCACATGGAAATAACTACACTGCTATCTCTATAATCATGGAAATATCTACACAGCCATCTGTATGAACATGGAAATATCTGCACCGCCATCTGTATGAACATATAAATTTCTACACAGCCATCTGTATTAAGATGGAGATATCTACACCGCTATCTGTATAAACTTGGAAAAATCTACACCACTATCTGTATAAGCATGGAAATATCTACACGGCTACCTGTATAAACATGGAAATATCAGCACCGCTATCTCTATGCACATATAAATATCTACACCGCCATCTGTATTAAGATGGAGATATCTTCACCGCTATCTGTATAAACCTGGAAATATCTACACCGCTATCTGTATAAACATGGACATATCTACACCGCTATCTGTATAAACATGGAAATATCTACACCGCTACCTGTATAAACATGGAAATATCAGCACCGCTATCTGTATGAACATGGAAGTATCTACACCGCCATCTGTATGAACATGGAAATATCTTCACCGCCATCTGTATGAACATGGAAATATCTGCACTGCCATCTGTATGAACATATAAATATCTACACCGCCATCTGTATTAAGATGGAGATATCTTCACCGCTATCTGTATAAACATGGAAATATCTACACCGATACGTGTATAAACATGGAAATAACTACACCGCTATCTGTATAAACATGGAAATATCTACACCGCTACCTGTATAAACATGGAAATATCAGCACCGCTATCTGCATGAACATGGAAATATCTACACCGCCATCTGTATGAACATGGAAAAATCTTCACCGCCATCTGTATGAACATGGATATACCTACACAGCCATCTGTATGAACATGGAAATATCTTCACCGCCATCTGTATGAACATGGATATGTCTACACAGCCGTCTGGATGAACATGGAAATATCTACACCGCTATCTGTATGAACATGGAAATATCTACACCGCAATCTGTGTAAACATGCATACATCTTCACCGATATCTGTATAAACATGGAAATATCCACAACGCTATCTGTATGAACATGGAAATAACTACACCACTATCTGTTTGAACATGGAAATATCTACACCGCTATTTGCATGAAAATGGAAGTATCTACACAGATATCTGCATTTACATGGAAATATCAACACAGCTATCTCTTTGCACATGGAAATAACTACACCGCTATCTCTATAAACATGGAAATATCTACACCACCATCTGTATGAACATGGAAATATCTGCACCACCATCTGTATGAACATATAAATATCTACACCGCCATCTGTATTAAGAATGAGATATCTACACCGCTATCTGTATAAACATGGAAATATCTACACCGCTATATGTATGAACATGGAAATATCTACACGGCTACCTATATAAACTCGGAAATATGTACACCGCTACCTGTATAAACATGGAAGTATCAGCACCGCTATCGGAATGAACATGGCAATATCTACACGGCTATCTGTATGAACATGGAAATATCTACACCGCTATCTGTATGAACATGGAAATATCTACACCACTATCTGTATGAACATGGAAATATCTACACAGCTATCTGGATGAACATGGAAATATCTACACCGCTATCTGTATGAACATGGAAATATCTACACCGCTATCTGTATGAATATGGAAATATGTACACAGCCATCAGGATGAACATGGAAATATCTACACCGCTATCTCTATGAACATGGAAATACATACACCGCTATCTGTATGAACATGGAAATATCTACACCGCTATCTGTATGAACATGGAAATATCTACACCGCTATATGTATGAACATGGAAATATCTTCACCGCCATCTGTATGAACATGGATATATCTACACAGCCATGTGGATGAACATGGAAATATCTACACCGCTATCTGTGTAAACATGCATACATCTTCACCGCTATCTGTATAAACATGGAAATATCTACACCGCTATCTTTAAGAACATGGAAATATCTAAACCGCTAACTGTTTGAACAGGGAAATATATACACCGCTATCTGCATGAAAATGGAAATATCTACACCACTATCTGTATGAACATGGAAATACATACACCACAATCTGTATGAACATGGAAATATCTACACCGCTATCTGTATGAACATGGAAATATCTGCACCGCTATCCGTATGAACATGGAAATATCTACACCACTATCTGTATGAACATGGAGATATCTACACCGCAATCTGTATGAATATGGAAATATCTTCACCGCCATCTGTATGAACATGGATATATCTACACAGCCATCTGGATGAACATGGAAATATCTACACTGCTATCTGTAGGAACATGGAAATAGCTACACTGCTAACTGTATGAACATGGAAATATCTACACCGCTATCTGTATAAACATGGAAATATCTACACCGCTATCTGTATGAACATGGAAATATCTTCACCGCCATCTGTATGAACATGCATATATCTACACAGCCATCTGGATGAACATGGAAATATCTACGCCGCTATCTGTATGAACATGGAAATATCTACACTGCCATCTGGATGAACATGAAAATATCTACACCGCTATCTGTGTAAACATGCATACACCTTCACCGCTATCTGTATAAACATGGAAATATCTACACCGCTATCTGTTTGAACATGGAAATATCTACACCGCTATCTGTTTGAAAAGGGAAGTATATACACCGCTATATGCTTGAAAATGGAAATATCTACACAGCAATCTGCATATACATGGGAATATCTACACAGCTATCTCTTTACACATGGAAATAACTCCACCGCTATCTGTATGAACATGGAAATATCTACACCGCCATCTGTATGAACATGGAAATATCTGCACCGCCATCTGAATGAACATATAAATATCTACACCGCCATCTGTATTAAGATGGAGATATCTACACCGCTATCTGTATAAACATGGAAATATCTACACCGCTATGTGTATAAACATGGAAATATCTACACCGCTATCTGTATAAATATGGAAATATCTACACCGCTACCTGTATAAACATGGAAATATCAGCACCTCTATCAGTATGAACATGGAAGTATCTACACCGCCATCTGTATGAAAATGGAAATATCTTCACCGCCATCTGTATGAACATGGAAATATCGGCACCGCCATCTGTATGAACATATAAATATCTACACCACCATCTGTATTAAGATGGAGATATCTACACCGCTATCTGTATGAACATGGAAATATCTACACCGCTATGTGTATAAACATGGAAATATCTACACCGCTATCTGTATAAACATGGAAATATCTACACTGCTACCTGTATAAACATGGAAATATCAGCACCGCTATCTGTATGAACATGGAAATATCTACACTGCCATCTGTATGAACATGGAAAAATCTTCACCGTCATCTGTATGAACATGGATATATCTACACAGCCATCTGTATGAACATGGAAATATCTTCACTGCCATCTGTATGAACATGGATATGTCTACACAGCCGTCTGGATGAACATGGAAATATCTACACCGCTATCTGTATGAACATGGAATTATCTACACCGCTATGTGTGTAAACATGCATGCATCTTAACCGCTATCTGTATAAACATGGAAATATCCACACCGCTATCTGTATGAACATGGAAATATCTACACCGCTATCAGTTTGAACATGGAAATATCTACACCGCTATCTGCATGAAAATGGAAATATCTACACAGCTATCTGCATATACATGGAAATATCTACACAGCTATCTCTTTGCACATGGAAATAACTACACCGCAATCTCTATAAACATGGAAATATATACACCACCATCTGTATGAACATGGAAATATCTGCACCGCCATCTGTATGAACATATAAATATCTACGCCGCCGTCTGTATTAAGAAGGAGATATCTACACCGCTATCTGTATAAACATGGAAATATCTACACCGCTATCTGTATGAACATGAAAATATCTACACCGCTATCTGTATAAACACAGAAATATGTACACCGCTACCTGTATAAACATGGAAGTATCAGCACCGCTATCGGTATGAACATGGCAATATCTACACGGCTATCTGTATGAACATGGAAATATCTACAACGCCATCTGCATGAACATGGAAATATCTTCACCGCCATCTGTATGAACATGGATATATGTACACAGCCATCTGGATGAACATGGAAATATCTACACCGCTATCTGTATGAACATGGAAATATCTACACCGCTAACTGTATGAACATGGAAATATGTACACAGCCATCAGGATGAACATGGAAATATCTACACCGCTATCTCTATGAACATGGAAATACATAAACCGCTATCTGTATGAACATGGAAATATCTACACCGCTATCTGTATGAACATGGAAATATCTTCACCGCCATCTGTATGAACATGGATATATCTACACAGCCATCTGGATGAACATGGAAATATCTGCACCGCTATCTGTATGAACATGGAAATATCTACACCGCTATCTGTATGAACATGGATATATCTACACAGCCATCTGGATGAACATGGAAATATCTACACTGCTATCTGTGTAAACATGCATAAATCTTCACCGCTGTCTGTATAAACATGGAAATATCTACACTGCTATCTTTATGAACATGGAAATATCTTCACCGCTAACTGTTTGAACAGGGAAATATATACACCGCTATCTGCACGAAAATGGAAATGTTTACACAGCTATCTGCATATACATCGAAATATCTACACAGCTATCTCTTTACACATGGAAATAACTACACCGCTATCTGTATGAACATGGAAATATCTACACCGCCATCTGTATGAACATGGAAATATCTGCACCGCCATCTGAATGAACACATAGATATCTACAACGCCATCTGTATTAAGATGGGGATATCTACACCGCTATCTGTATAAACATGGAAATATCTACACCGCTATGTGTATAAACATGGAAATATCTACAACGCTATCTCTGTAAACATGGAAATATCTACACCGCTACCTGTATAAACATGGAAATATCAGAACCGCTATCAGTATGAACATGGAAGTATCTAAACCGCCATCTGTATGAACATGGAAATATCTTCACCGCCATCTGTATGAACATGGAAATGTCTGCACTGCCATCTGTATGAACATATAAATATCTACACCGCCATCTGTATTAAGATGGAGATATCTACACCGCTATCTGTATAAAAACGGAAATATCTATACCACTATGTGTATAAACATGGAAATATCTACACCGCTATCTGTATAAACATGGAAATATCTACACTGCTACCTGTATAAACATGGAAATATCAGCCCAGCTATCTGTATGAACATGGAAATATCTACACCGCTATCTGTATGAACATGTAAAAATCTTCACCGCCATCTGTATGAACATGGATATATCTACACAGCCATCTGTATGAACATGGAAATATCTTCACCGCCATCTGTATGAACATGGATATGTCTTCACAGCCGTCTGGATGAACATGGAAATATCTACACCGCTATCTGTATGAACATGAAAATATCTACACCGATATCTGTGTAAACATGCATACATCTTCACCGCTATCTGTAAAAACATGGAAATATCCACACCACTATCTGTATTAACATGGAAATATCTACACCGCTATCTGCATGAAAATGGAAATATCTACAAAGCTATCTGCATACACATGGAAATATTTACACAGCTATCTCTTTGCACATGGAAATAACTACACCGCTATCTCTATAAACATGGAAATATCTACACCACCATCTGTATGAACATGGAAATATCTGCACTGCCATCTGTATGAACATATAAATATCTACACCGCCATCTGTATTAAGAAGTAGATATCTACACCGCTATCTGTATAAACATGGAAATATCTACACCGCTATCTGTATGAACATGGAAATATCTACACCGCTACCTGTATGAACACGGAAATATGTACACCGCTACCTGTATAAACATGGAAGTATCAGCAGCGCTATCGGTATGAACATGGAAATATCTACAAGGCTATCTGTATGAACATGGAAATATCTACACCGCTATCTGTATGAACATGGAAATATCTACACCACTATCTGTATGAACATGGAAATAGCTACACAGCCATCTGGATGAACATGGAAATATCTACACCGCTATCTGTATGAACATGGATATATCTACACAGCCATCTGGATGAACATGGTAATATCTACACCGCTATCTGTATGAACATGGAAATACATACACCGCAATATGTATGAACATGGAAATATCTACACCGCTATCTGTATGAACATGGAATTATCTACACCGCTATCTGTATGAACATGGAAATATCTTCACCGCCGTCTGTATGAACATGGATATATCTACACAGACATCTGGATGAACATGGAAATATCTGCACCGCTATCTGTACGAACATGGAAATATCTACACCGCTATCTGTATGAACATGGATATATCTACACAGCCATCTGGATGAACATGGAAATATCTACACCGCTATCTGTGTAAACATGCATACACCTTCACCGCTATCTGTATAAACATGGAAATATCTACACCGCTATCTGTTTGAACATGGAAATATCTACACCGCTATCTGTTTGAAAAGGGAAGTATATACACCGCTATATGCTTGAAAATGGAAATATCTACACAGCAATCTGCATATACATGGGAATATCTACACAGCTATCTCTTTACACATGGAAATAACTCCACCGCTATCTGTATGAACATGGAAATATCTACACCGCCATCTGTATGAACATGGAAATATCTGCACCGCCATCTGAATGAACATATAAATATCTACACCGCCATCTGTATTAAGATGGAGATATCTACACCGCTATCTGTATAAACATGGAAATATCTACACCGCTATGTGTATAAACATGGAAATATCTACACCGCTATCTGTATAAATATGGAAATATCTACACCGCTACCTGTATAAACATGGAAATATCAGCACCTCTATCAGTATGAACATGGAAGTATCTACACCGCCATCTGTATGAAAATGGAAATATCTTCACCGCCATCTGTATGAACATGGAAATATCGGCACCGCCATCTGTATGAACATATAAATATCTACACCACCATCTGTATTAAGATGGAGATATCTACACCGCTATCTGTATGAACATGGAAATATCTACACCGCTATGTGTATAAACATGGAAATATCTACACCGCTATCTGTATAAACATGGAAATATCTACACTGCTACCTGTATAAACATGGAAATATCAGCACCGCTATCTGTATGAACATGGAAATATCTACACTGCCATCTGTATGAACATGGAAAAATCTTCACCGTCATCTGTATGAACATGGATATATCTACACAGCCATCTGTATGAACATGGAAATATCTTCACTGCCATCTGTATGAACATGGATATGTCTACACAGCCGTCTGGATGAACATGGAAATATCTACACCGCTATCTGTATGAACATGGAATTATCTACACCGCTATGTGTGTAAACATGCATGCATCTTAACCGCTATCTGTATAAACATGGAAATATCCACACCGCTATCTGTATGAACATGGAAATATCTACACCGCTATCAGTTTGAACATGGAAATATCTACACCGCTATCTGCATGAAAATGGAAATATCTACACAGCTATCTGCATATACATGGAAATATCTACACAGCTATCTCTTTGCACATGGAAATAACTACACCGCAATCTCTATAAACATGGAAATATATACACCACCATCTGTATGAACATGGAAATATCTGCACCGCCATCTGTATGAACATATAAATATCTACGCCGCCGTCTGTATTAAGAAGGAGATATCTACACCGCTATCTGTATAAACATGGAAATATCTACACCGCTATCTGTATGAACATGAAAATATCTACACCGCTATCTGTATAAACACAGAAATATGTACACCGCTACCTGTATAAACATGGAAGTATCAGCACCGCTATCGGTATGAACATGGCAATATCTACACGGCTATCTGTATGAACATGGAAATATCTACAACGCCATCTGCATGAACATGGAAATATCTTCACCGCCATCTGTATGAACATGGATATATGTACACAGCCATCTGGATGAACATGGAAATATCTACACCGCTATCTGTATGAACATGGAAATATCTACACCGCTAACTGTATGAACATGGAAATATGTACACAGCCATCAGGATGAACATGGAAATATCTACACCGCTATCTCTATGAACATGGAAATACATAAACCGCTATCTGTATGAACATGGAAATATCTACACCGCTATCTGTATGAACATGGAAATATCTTCACCGCCATCTGTATGAACATGGATATATCTACACAGCCATCTGGATGAACATGGAAATATCTGCACCGCTATCTGTATGAACATGGAAATATCTACACCGCTATCTGTATGAACATGGATATATCTACACAGCCATCTGGATGAACATGGAAATATCTACACTGCTATCTGTGTAAACATGCATAAATCTTCACCGCTGTCTGTATAAACATGGAAATATCTACACTGCTATCTTTATGAACATGGAAATATCTTCACCGCTAACTGTTTGAACAGGGAAATATATACACCGCTATCTGCATGAAAATGGAAATGTTTACACAGCTATCTGCATATACATCGAAATATCTACACAGCTATCTCTTTACACATGGAAATAACTACACCGCTATCTGTATGAACATGGAAATATCTACACCGCCATCTGTATGAACATGGAAATATCTGCACCGCCATCTGAATGAACACATAGATATCTACAACGCCATCTGTATTAAGATGGGGATATCTACACCGCTATCTGTATAAACATGGAAATATCTACACCGCTATGTGTATAAACATGGAAATATCTACAACGCTATCTCTGTAAACATGGAAATATCTACACCGCTACCTGTATAAACATGGAAATATCAGAACCGCTATCAGTATGAACATGGAAGTATCTAAACCGCCATCTGTATGAACATGGAAATATCTTCACCGCCATCTGTATGAACATGGAAATGTCTGCACCGCCATCTGTATGAACATATAAATATCTACACCGCCATCTGTATTAAGATGGAGATATCTACACCGCTATCTGTATAAAAACGGAAATATCTATACCGCTATGTGTATAAACATGGAAATATCTACACCGCTATCTGTATAAACATGGAAATATCTACACTGCTACCTGTATAAACATGGAAATATCAGCCCAGCTATCTGTATGAACATGGAAATATCTACACCGCTATCTGTATGAACATGTAAAAATCTTCACCGCCATCTGTATGAACATGGATATATCTACACAGCCATCTGTATGAACATGGAAATATCTTCACCGCCATCTGTATGAACATGGATATGTCTTCACAGCCGTCTGGATGAACATGGAAATATCTACACCGCTATCTGTATGAACATGAAAATATCTACACCGATATCTGTGTAAACATGCATACATCTTCACCGCTATCTGTAAAAACATGGAAATATCCACACCACTATCTGTATTAACATGGAAATATCTACACCGCTATCTGCATGAAAATGGAAATATCTACAAAGCTATCTGCATACACATGGAAATATTTACACAGCTATCTCTTTGCACATGGAAATAACTACACCGCTATCTCTATAAACATGGAAATATCTACACCACCATCTGTATGAACATGGAAATATCTGCACTGCCATCTGTATGAACATATAAATATCTACACCGCCATCTGTATTAAGAAGTAGATATCTACACCGCTATCTGTATAAACATGGAAATATCTACACCGCTATCTGTATGAACATGGAAATATCTACACCGCTACCTGTATGAACACGGAAATATGTACACCGCTACCTGTATAAACATGGAAGTATCAGCAGCGCTATCGGTATGAACATGGAAATATCTACAAGGCTATCTGTATGAACATGGAAATATCTACACCGCTATCTGTATGAACATGGAAATATCTACACCACTATCTGTATGAACATGGAAATAGCTACACAGCCATCTGGATGAACATGGAAATATCTACACCGCTATCTGTATGAACATGGATATATCTACACAGCCATCTGGATGAACATGGTAATATCTACACCGCTATCTGTATGAACATGGAAATACATACACCGCAATATGTATGAACATGGAAATATCTACACCGCTATCTGTATGAACATGGAATTATCTACACCGCTATCTGTATGAACATGGAAATATCTTCACCGCCGTCTGTATGAACATGGATATATCTACACAGACATCTGGATGAACATGGAAATATCTGCACCGCTATCTGTACGAACATGGAAATATCTACACCGCTATCTGTATGAACATGGATATATCTACACAGCCATCTGGATGAACATGGAAATATCTACACCGCTATCTGTGTAAACATGCATACATCTTCACCGCTATCTGTATAAACATGAAAATATCTACACTGCTATCTTTATGAACATGGAAATATCTACACCGCTAACTGTTTGAACTGGGAAATATATACACCGATATCTGCATGAAAATGGAAATGTCTACACAGCTATCTGCATATACATGGAAATATCTACACAGCTATCTCTTTACACATGGAAATAACTACACCGCTATCTCAATGAACATGGAAATATCTACACCGCCATCTGTATGAACATGGAAATATATGCACCGCCATCTGAATGAACATATAAATATCTACACCGCCATCTGTATTAAGATGGAGATATCTACACCGCTATCTGTATAAACATGGAAATATCTACACTGCTATCTCTATAAACATGGAAATATCTACACCGCTATCTCTATAAACATGGAAATATCTACACCTCTACCTGTATAAACATGGAAATATCAGCACCGCTATCAGTATGAACATGGAAGTATCTACACCGCCATCTGTATGAACATGGAAATATCTTCACCGCCATCTGTATGAACATGGAAATACCTGCACCGCCATCTGTATGAACATATAAATATCTACACCGCCATCTGTATTAAGATGGAGATATCTACACCGCTATCTGTATAAAAATGGAAATATCTATACCGCTATGTGTATAAACATGGAAATATCTACACCGCCATCTGTATGAACATGGAAAAACCTTCACCGCCATCTGTATGAACATGGATATATCTACACAGCCATCTGTATGAACATGGAAATATCTTCACCGCCATCTGTATGAACATGGATATGTCTACACAGCCGTCTGGATGAACATGGAAATATCTACACCGCTATCTGTATGAACAGGGAAATATCTACACAGCCATCAGGATGAACATGGAATTATCTACACCGCTATCTGTATGAACATGGAAATACATACACTGCTATCTGTATGAACATGGAAATATCTACACCGCTATCTGTATGAACATGGAAATAACTACACCGCTATCTCTATAAACATGGAAATATCTTCACCGCCATCTGTATGAACATGGATATATCTACACAACCATGTGGATGAACATGGAAATATCTACACCGCTATCTGTGTAAACATGCATACATCTTCACCGCTATCTGTATAAACATGGAAATATCTACACCGCTATCTTTATGTACATGGAAATATCTACACCGCTAACTGTTTGAACAGGGAAATACACACACCGCTATCTGCATGAAAACGGAAATACCTACACAGCTATCTGCTTATACATGGAAATATCTACACAGCTATCTCTTTACACATGGAAATAACTACACCGCTATCTGTATGAACATGGAAATATCTACACCGCCATGTGTATGAACATGGAAATATCTGCACCGCCATCTGTATGAACATTTAAATATCTACACCGCCATCTGTATTAAGATGGAGATATCTACACCACTATCTGCATAAACATGGAAATATCTACACCGCTATCTGTATAAACATGGAAATATCTACACCACTATATGTATAAATATGGAAATATCTACACTGCTATCTGTATAAACATGGAAATATCTACACCGCTACCTGTGTAAACATGGAAATGTCAGCACCGTTATCAGTATGAACATGGAAGTTTCTACAAAGCTATCTGTATGAACATGGAAATACCTTCACCGCCATCCGTATGAACATGGAAATATCTGCTCCGCCATCTGTATGAACATACAAATATCTACACCGCCATCTGTATTAAGATGGAGATATCTACACCGCTATCTGTATAAACAGGGAAATATCTACACCGCTATGTGTATAAACATGGAAATACCTACACCTCTACCTGTATAAACATGGAAGTATCAGCACCGCTATCGGTATGAACATGGCAATATCTACACGGTTATCTGTATGAACATGCAAATATCTACACCGCTATCTGTATGAACATGGAAATGTCTGCACCGCCATCTGTATGAACATATAAATATCTTCACCGCCATCTGTATTAAGATGGAGATATCTACACCGCTATCTGTATAAAAACGGAAATATCTATACCGCTATGTGTATAAACATGGAAATATCTACACCGCTATCTGTATAAACATGGAAATATCTACACTGCTACCTGTATAAACATGGAAATATCAGCCCCGCTATCTGTATGAACATGGAAATATCTACACCGCTATCTGTATGAACATGGAAAAATCTTCACCGCCATCTGTATGAACATGGATATATCTACACAGCCATCTGTATGAACATGGAAATATCTTCACCGCCATCTGTATGAACATGGATATGTCTTCACAGCCGTCTGGATGAACATGGAAATATCTACACCGCTATCTGTATGAACATGAAAATATCTACACCGATATCTGTGTAAACATGCATACATCTTCACCGCTATCTGTAAAAACATGGAAATATCCACACCACTATCTGTATTAACATGGAAATATCTACACCGCTATCTGCATGAAAATGGAAATATCTACAAAGCTATCTGCATACACATGGAAATATTTACACAGCTATCTCTTTGCACATGGAAATAACTACACCGCTATCTCTATAAACATGGAAATATCTACACCACCATCTGTATGAACATGGAAATATCTGCACTGCCATCTGTATGAACATATAAATATCTACACCGCCATCTGTATTAAGAAGTAGATATCTACACCGCTATCTGTATAAACATGGAAATATCTACACCGCTATCTGTATGAACATGGAAATATCTACACCGTTACCTGTATGAACACGGAAATATGTACACCGCTACCTGTATAAACATGGAAGTATCAGCAGCGCTATCGGTATGAACATGGAAATATCTACAAGGCTATCTGTATGAACATGGAAATATCTACACCGCTATCTGTATGAACATGGAAATATCTACACCACTATCTGTATGAACATGGAAATAGCTACACAGCCATCAGGATGAACATGGAAATATCTACACCGCTATCTGTATGAACATGGATATATCTACACAGCCATCTGGATGAACATGGAAATATCTACACCGCTATCTGTATGAACATGGAAATACATACACCGCAATCTGTATGAACATGGAAATATCTACACCGCTATCTGTATGAACATGGAATTATCTACACCGCTATCTGTATGAACATGGAAATATCTTCACCGCCGTCTGTATGAACATGGATATATCTACACAGACATCTGGATGAACATGGAAATATCTGCACCGCTATCTGTACGAACATGGAAATATCTACACCACTATCTGTATGAACATGGATATATCTACACAGCCATCTGGATGAACATGGAAATATCTACACCGCTATCTGTGTAAACATGCATACATCTTCACCGCTATCTGTATAAACATGAAAATATCTACACTGCTATCTTTATGAACATGGAAATATCTACACCGCTAACTGTTTGAACTGGGAAATATATACACCGATATCTGCATGAAAATGGAAAAGTCTACACAGCTATCTGCATATACATGGAAATATCTACACAGCTATCTCTTTACACATGGAAATAACTACACCGCTATCTGAATGAACATGGAAATATCTACACCGCCATCTGTATGAACATGGAAATATATGCACCGCCATCAGAATGAACATATAAATATCTACACCGCCATCTGTATTAAGATGGAGATATCTACACCGCTATCTGTATAAACATGGAAATATCTACACTGCTATCTCTATAAACATGGAAATATCTACACCGCTATCTCTATAAAAATGGAAATATCTACACCGCTACCTGTGTAAACATGGAAATGTCAGCACCGTTATCAGTATGAACATGGAAGTTTCTACAAAGCTATCTGTATGAACATGGAAATACCTTCACCGCCATCCGTATGAACATGGAAATATCTGCTCCGCCATCTGTAAGAACATACAAATATCTACACCGCCATCTGTATTAAGATGGAGATATCTACACCGCTATCTGTATAAACAGGGAAATATCTACACCGCTATGTGTATAAACATGGAAATACCTACACCGCTACCTGTATAAACATGGAAGTATCAGCACCGCTATCGGTATGAACATGGCAATATCTACACGGTTATCTGTGTGAACATGCAAATATCTACACCGCTATCTGTATGAACATGGAAATGTCTTCACCGCCATCTGTATGAACATGGATATATCTACACAGCCATCTGGATGAACATGCAAATATCTACACCGCTATCTGTATAAACATGGAAATATCTACACCGCTACCTGTATAAACATGGAAATATCAGAACCGCTATCTGTATGAACATGGAAATATCTACACCGCCGTCTGTATGAACATGGAAATATCGTCACCGCCATCTGTATGAACATGGATATATCTACACAGCCATCTGTATGAACATGGAAATATCTTCACCGCCATCTGTATGAACATGGATATGTCTACACAGCCGTCTGTATGAACATGGAAATATCTACACCGCTATCTGTTTGAACATGGAAATATCTACACCGCTATCTGCATGAAAATGGAAATATCTACACAGCTATCTGCATATACACGGAAATATCTACAAAGCTATTTCTTTACACATGGAAATAACTACACCGCTATCTGTATGAACATGGAAATATCTACACCGCCATCTGTATGAACATGGAAATAACTGCTCCGCCATCTGTATGAACATATAAATATCTACACTGCCATCTGTATTAAGATGGAGATATCTACACCGCTATCTGTACAAACATGGAAATATCTACACCACTATCTGTATGAACATGGAAATATCTACACCGCTATCTGTTTGAACAGGGAAGTATATACACCGCTATATGCTTGAAAATGGAAATATCTACACAGCTATCTGCATATACATGGGAATATCTACACAGCTATCTCTTTACACATGGAAATAACTACACCGCTATCTGTATGAACATGGAAATATCTACACCTCCATCTGTATGAACATGGAAATATCTGCACCGCAATCTGAATGAACATATAAATATCTACACCGCCATCTGTATAAAGATGGAGATATCTACACCGCTATCTGTATAAACATGGAAATATCTACACCGCTATGTGTATAAACATGGAAATATCTACACCGCTATCTGTATAAATATGGAAATATCTACACCGCTACCTGTATAAACATGGAAATATCAGCACCGCTATCAGTATGAACTTGGAAGTATCTACACCGCCATCTGTATGAAAATGGAAATATCTTCACCGCCATCTGTATGAACATGGAAATATCTGCACCGCCATCTGTATGAACATGGATATGTCTACACAGCCGTCTGGATGAACATGGAAATATCTACACCGCTATCTGTATGAACATGGAATTATCTACACCGCTATCTGTGTAAACATGCATACATCTTAACCGCTATCTGTATAAACATGGAAATATCCACACCGCTATCTGTATGAACATGGAAATATCTACACCGCTATCAGTTTGAACATGGAAATATCTACACCGCTATCTGCATGAAAATGGAAATATCTACAAAGCTATCTGCATATACATGGAAATATCTACACAGCTATCTCTTTGCACATGGAAATAACTACACCGCTATCTCTATAAACATGGAAATATCTACACCACCATCTGTATGAACATGGAAATATCTGCACCGCCATCTGTATGAACATATAAATATCTACACCGCCGTCTGTATTAAGAAGGAGATATCTACACCGCTATCTGTATAAACATGGAAATATCTACACCGCTATCTGTATGAACATGGAAATATCTACACCGCTATCTGTATGAACATGGAAATATCTACACCGCTATCTGTATGAACATGGAAATATCTTCACCGCCATCTGTATGAACATGGATATATCTACACAGCCATCTGGATGAACATGGAAATATCTACACCGCTATCTGTGTAAACATGCATACATTTTCACCGCTATCTGTATAAACATGGAAATATCTACACCGCTACCTTTATGAACATGGAAATATCTGCACCGCTATCTGTTTGAATATGGAAATATATACAGCGCTATCTGCTTGAAAATGGAAACATCTACACTGCTATCTGTATGAACATGGAAATATATACACCGCTATCTGTATGAACATGGAAATATCTACACCGCTTTCTGCATGAACATGGAAATATCTACACCGCTATCTGTATGAACATGGAAATATCTTCACCGCCATCTGTATGAACATGGATATATCTACACAGCCATCTGGATGAACATGGAAATATCTACACCGCTATCTGTGTAAACATGCATACATCCTCACCGCTATCTGTATAAACATGGAAATATCTACACCGCTATCTTTATGAACATGGAAATATCTACACCGCTTTCTGTATGAACATGGAAATATCTACACCGCTATCTGTATGAAGATGGAAATATCTACACCGATATCTGTATGAACATGGATATATCTACACAGCCATCTGGATGAACATGGAAATATCTACACTGCTATCTGTGTAAACATGCATACATCTTCACCGCTATCTGTATAAACATGGAAGTATCTACACCGCTATCTTTCTGAACATGGAAATATCTACACCGCTAACTGTTTGAAGAGGGAAATATATACACCGCTATCTGCATGAAAATGGAAATATCTACAGAGCTATCTGCATATACAAGGAAATATCTACACAGCTATCTCTTTACACATGGAAATAACTACACCACTATCTGTATGAACATGGAAATATCTACACCGCCGTCTGCATGAACATGGAAATATCTGCACCGCCATCTGTATGAACATATAAATATCTACACCGCCATCTGTATTAAGATGGAGATATCTACACCGCTATCTGTATGAACATGGAAATATCTACACTACTATCTGTATGAACAGGGAAATATATACACCGCTATCTGTTTGAACACGGAAGTATATACACTGCTATCTGCTTGAAAATGGAAATATCTACACAGCTATCTGCATATACATGGGAATATCTACACAACTATCTCTTTACACATGGAAATAACTACACCGCTATCTGTATGAACATGGAAATATCTACACCGCCATCTGTATGAACATGGAAATATCTGCACCGCCATCTGAATGAACATATAAATATCTACACCGCCATCTGTATTAAGATGGAGATATCTACATCGCTATCTGTATAAACATGGAAATATCTACACCGCTATGTGTATAAACATGGAAATATCTACGCCGCTATCTGTATAAACATGGAAATATCTACACCGCTACCTGTATAAACATGGAAATATCAGCACGGCTATCAGTGTGAACATGGAAGTAACTACACCGCCATCTGTATGAACATGGAAATAACTTCACCGCCATCTGTATGAACATTTAAATATCTGCACCGCCATCTGTATGAACATATAAATATCTACACCGACATCTGTATTAAGATGGAGATATCAACACCGCTATCTGTATGAACATGGAAATATCTACACCGCTATGTGTATAAACTTGGTAATATCTACACTGCTACCTGTATAAACATGGAAATATCAGCGCCGCTATCTGTATGAACATGGAAATATCTACACCGCCATCTGTATGAACATAGAAAAATCTTCACCGTCATCTGTATGAACATGGATATATCTACACAGCCATCTGTATGAACATGGAAATATCTTCACCGCCATCTTTATGAACATGGATATGTCTACACAGCCGTCTGGATGAACATGGAAATATCTACACCGCTATCTGTATGAACATGGAACTATCTACACCGCTATCTGCGTAAACATGCATACATCTTCACCGCTATCTGTATAAACATGGAAATATCCACACCGCTATCTGTATGAACATGGAAATATCTACACCGCTATCTGTTTGAACATGGAAATATCTACACCGCTATCTGCATGAAAATGGAAATATCTACACAGCTTTCTGCATATACATGGAAATATCTACACAGCTATCTCTTTGCACATGGAAATAACTACACCACTATCTGTATGAACATGGAAATATGTACACCGCCGTCTGTATGAACATGGAAATATCTGCACCGCCATCTGTATGAACATATAAATATCTACACCGCCATCTGTATTAAGATGGAGATATCTACACCGCTATCTGTACAAACATGGAAATATCTACACTACTATCTGTATGAACATGGAAATATCTACACCGCTATCTGTTTGAACAGGGAAGTATCTCCACCGCTTTCTGTATGAACATGGAAATATCTACACCGCTATCTGTATGAACATGGAAATATCTCCACCGCCATCTGTATGAACATGGATATATGTACACAGCCATCTGGATGAACATGGAAATATCTACACGGCTATCTGTATGAACATGGAAATATCTGCACCGCCATCTGAATGTACATATAAATATCTACACCGCCATCTGTATTAAGATGGAGATATCTACACCGCTATCTGTATAAACATGGAAATATCTACACCGCTATGTGTATAAACATGGTAATATCTACACAACTATCTGTATGAACATGGAAATACATACACCACTATCTGTATGAACATGGAAATATCTACACCGCTATCTGCATGAACATGGAAATATCTGCAACGCTATCTGTATGAACATTGAAATATCTACCCCACTATCTGTATGAACATGGATATATCTACACCGCTATCTGTATGAATATGGAAATATCTTCACCGCCATCTGTATGAACATGGAAATATCTTCACCGCCGTCTGTATGAACATGGATATATCTACACAGACATCTGGATGAACATGGAAATATCTGCACCGCTATCTGTACGAACATGGAAATACCTACACCGCTATCTGTATGAACATGGATATATCTACACAGCCATCTGGATGAACATGGAAATATCTACACCGCTATCTGTGTAAACATGCATACATCTTCACCGCTATCTGTATAAACATGAAAATATCTACACTGCTATCTTTATGAACATGGAAATATCTACACCGCTAACTGTTTGAACTGGGAAATATATACACCGATATCTGCATGAAAATGGAAATGTCTACACAGCTATCTGCATATACATGGAAATATCTACACAGCTATCTCTTTAAACATGGAAATAACTACACCGCTATCTCAATGAACATGGAAATATCTACACCGCCATCTGTATGAACCTGGAAATATATGCACCGCCATCTGAATGAACATATAAATATCTACACCGCCATCTGTATTAAGATGGAGATATCTACACCGCTATCTGTATAAACATGGAAATATCTACACTGCTATCTCTATAAACATGGAAATATCTACACCGCTATCTCTATAAACATGGAAATATCTACACCTCTACCTGTATAAACATGGAAATATCAGCACCGCTATCAGTATGAACATGGAAGTATCTACACCGCCATCTGTATGAACATGGAAATATCTTCACCGCCATCTGTATGAACATGGAAATACCTGCACCGCCATCTGTATGAACATATAAATATCTACACCGCCATCTGTATTAAGATGGAGATATCTACACCGCTATCTGTATAAAAATGGAAATATCTATACCGCTATGTGTATAAACATGGAAATATCTACACCGCCATCTGTATGAACATGGAAAAACCTTCACCGCCATCTGTATGAACATGGATATATCTACACAGCCATCTGTATGAACATGGAAATATCTTCACCGCCATCTGTATGAACATGGATATGTCTACACAGCCGTCTGGATGAACATGGAAATATCTACACCGCTATCTGTATGAACAGGGAAATATCTACACAGCCATCAGGATGAACATGGAATTATCTACACCGCTATCTGTATGAACATGGAAATACATACACTGCTATCTGTATGAACATGGAAATATCTACACCGCTATCTGTATGAACATGGAAATAACTACACCGCTATCTCTATAAACATGGAAATATCTTCACCGCCATCTGTATGAACATGGATATATCTACACAACCATGTGGATGAACATGGAAATATCTACACCGCTATCTGTGTAAACATGCATACATCTTCACCGCTATCTGTATAAACATGGAAATATCTACACCGCTATCTTTATGTACATGGAAATATCTACACCGCTAACTGTTTGAACAGGGAAATACACACACCGCTATCTGCATGAAAACGGAAATACCTACACAGCTATCTGCTTATACATGGAAATATCTACACAGCTATCTCTTTACACATGGAAATAACTACACCGCTATCTGTATGAACATGGAAATATCTACACCGCCATGTGTATGAACATGGAAATATCTGCACCGCCATCTGTATGAACATTTAAATATCTACACCGCCATCTGTATTAAGATGGAGATATCTACACCACTATCTGCATAAACATGGAAATATCTACACCGCTATCTGTATAAACATGGAAATATCTACACCACTATATGTATAAATATGGAAATATCTACACTGCTATCTGTATAAACATGGAAATATCTACACCGCTACCTGTGTAAACATGGAAATGTCAGCACCGTTATCAGTATGAACATGGAAGTTTCTACAAAGCTATCTGTATGAACATGGAAATACCTTCACCGCCATCCGTATGAACATGGAAATATCTGCTCCGCCATCTGTATGAACATACAAATATCTACACCGCCATCTGTATTAAGATGGAGATATCTACACCGCTATCTGTATAAACAGGGAAATATCTACACCGCTATGTGTATAAACATGGAAATACCTACACCGCTACCTGTATAAACATGGAAGTATCAGCACCGCTATCGGTATGAACATGGCAATATCTACACGGTTATCTGTATGAACATGCAAATATCTACACCGCTATCTGTATGAACATGGAAATGTCTGCACCGCCATCTGTATGAACATATAAATATCTACACCGCCATCTGTATTAAGATGGAGATATCTACACCGCTATCTGTATAAAAACGGAAATATCTATACCGCTATGTGTATAAACATGGAAATATCTACACCGCTATCTGTATAAACATGGAAATATCTACACTGCTACCTGTATAAACATGGAAATATCAGCCCCGCTATCTGTATGAACATGGAAATATCTACACCGCTATCTGTATGAACATGGAAAAATCTTCACCGCCATCTGTATGAACATGGATATATCTACACAGAAATCTGTATGAACATGGAAATATCTTCACCGCCATCTGTATGAACATGGATATGTCTTCACAGCCGTCTGGATGAACATGGAAATATCTACACCGCTATCTGTATGAACATGAAAATATCTACACCGATATCTGTGTAAACATGCATACATCTTCACCGCTATCTGTAAAAACATGGAAATATCCACACCACTATCTGTATTAACATGGAAATATCTACACCGCTATCTGCATGAAAATGGAAATATCTACAAAGCTATCTGCATACACATGGAAATATTTACACAGCTATCTCTTTGCACATGGAAATAACTACACCGCTATCTCTATAAACATGGAAATATCTACACCACCATCTGTATGAACATGGAAATATCTGCACTGCCATCTGTATGAACATATAAATATCTACACCGCCATCTGTATTAAGTAGATATCTACACCGCTATCTGTATAAACATGGAAATATCTACACCGCTATCTGTATGAACATGGAAATATCTACACCGCTACCTGTATGAACACGGAAATATGTACACCGCTACCTGTATAAACATGGAAGTATCAGCAGCGCTATCGGTATGAACATGGAAATATCTACAAGGCTATCTGTATGAACATGGAAATATCTACACCGCTATCTGTATGAACATGGAAATATCTACACCACTATCTGTATGAACATGGAAATAGCTACACAGCCATCAGGATGAACATGGAAATATCTACACCGCTATCTGTATGAACATGGATATATCTACACAGCCATCTGGATGAACATGGAAATATCTACACCGCTATCTGTATGAACATGGAAATACATACACCGCAATCTGTATGAACATGGAAATATCTACACCGCTATCTGTATGAACATGGAATTATCTACACCGCTATCTGTATGAACATGGAAATATCTTCACCGCCGTCTGTATGAACATGGATATATCTACACAGACATCTGGATGAACATGGAAATATCTGCACCGCTATCTGTACGAACATGGAAATATCTACACCACTATCTGTATGAACATGGATATATCTACACAGCCATCTGGATGAACATGGAAATATCTACACCGCTATCTGTGTAAACATGCATACATCTTCACCGCTATCTGTATAAACATGAAAATATCTACACTGCTATCTTTATGAACATGGAAATATCTACACCGCTAACTGTTTGAACTGGGAAATATATACACCGATATCTGCATGAAAATGGAAAAGTCTACACAGCTATCTGCATATACATGGAAATATCTACACAGCTATCTCTTTACACATGGAAATAACTACACCGCTATCTGAATGAACATGGAAATATCTACACCGCCATCTGTATGAACATGGAAATATATGCACCGCCATCTGAATGAACATATAAATATCTACACCGCCATCTGTATTAAGATGGAGATATCTTCACCGCTATCTGTATAAACATGGAAATATCTACACCGCTATCTCTATAAACATGGAAATATCTACACCGCTATCTCTATAAAAATGGAAATATCTACACCGCTACCTGTATAAACATGGAAATATCAGCACCGCTATCAGTATGAACATGGAAGTATCTACACCGCCATCTGTATGAACATGGAAATATCTTCACCGCCATCTGTATGAACATGGAAATACCTGCACCGCCATCTGTATGAACATATAAATATCTACACCGCCATCTGTATTAAGATGGAGATATCTACACCGCTATCTGTAAAAAAATGGAAATATCTATACCGCTATGTGTATAAACATGGAAATATCTACACCGCCATCTGTATGAACATGGAAAAACCTTCACCGCCATCTGTATGAACATGGATATATCTACACAGCCATCTGTATGAACATGGAAATATCTTCACCGCCATCTGTATGAACATGGATATGTCTACACAGCCGTCTGGATGAACATGGAAATATCTACACCGCTATCTGTATGAACAGGGAAATATCTACACAGCCATCAGGATGAACATGGAATTATCTACACCGCTATCTGTATGAACATGGAAATACATACACTGCTATCTGTATGAACATGGAAATATCTACACCGCTATCTGTATGAACATGGAAATAACTACACCGCTATCTCTATAAACATGGAAATATCTTCACCGCCATCTGTATGAACATGGATATATCTACACAACCATGTGGATGAACATGGAAATATCTACACCGCTATCTGTGTAAACATGCATACATCTTCACCGCTATCTGTATAAACATGGAAATATCTACACCGCTATCTTTATGTACATGGAAATATCTACACCGCTAACTGTTTGAACAGGGAAATACACACACCGCTATCTGCATGAAAACGGAAATACCTACACAGCTATCTGCTTATACATGGAAATATCTACACAGCTATCTCTTTACACATGGAAATAACTACACCGCTATCTGTATGAACATGGAAATATCTACACCGCCATGTGTATGAACATGGAAATATCTGCACCGCCATCTGTATGAACATTTAAATATATACACCGCCATCTGTATTAAGATGGAGATATCTACACCACTATCTGCATAAACATGGAAATATCTACACCGCTATCTGTATAAACATGGAAATATCTACACCACTATATGTATAAATATGGAAATATCTACACTGCTATCTGTATAAACACGGAAATATCTACACCGCTACCTGTGTAAACATGGAAATGTCAGCACCGTTATCAGTATGAACATGGAAGTTTCTACAAAGCTATCTGTATGAACATGGAAATACCTTCACCGCCATCCGTATGAACATGGAAATATCTGCTCCGCCATCTGTAAGAACATACAAATATCTACACCGCCATCTGTATTAAGATGGAGATATCTACACCGCTATCTGTATAAACAGGGAAATATCTACACCGCTATGTGTATAAAGATGGAAATACCTACACCGCTACCTGTATAAACATGGAAGTATCAGCACCGCTATCGGTATGAACATGGCAATATCTACACGGTTATCTGTATGAACATGCAAATATCTACACCGCTATCTGTATGAACATGGAAATGTCTTCACCGCCATCTGTATGAACATGGATATATCTACACAGCCATCTGGATGAACATGCAAATATCTACACCGCTATCTGTATAAACATGGAAATATCTACACCGCTACCTGTATAAACATGGAAATATCAGAACCGCTATCTGTATGAACATGGAAATATCTACACCGCCGTCTGTATGAACATGGAAATATCGTCACCGCCATCTGTATGAACATGGATATATCTACACAGCCATCTGTATGAACATGGAAATATCTTCACCGCCATCTGTATGAACATGGATATGTCTACACAGCCGTCTGTATGAACATGGAAATATCTACACCGCTATCTGTTTGAACATGGAAATATCTACACCGCTATCTGCATGAAAATGGAAATATCTACACAGCTATCTGCATATACACGGAAATATCTACAAAGCTATTTCTTTACACATGGAAATAACTACACCGCTATCTGTATGAACATGGAAATATCTACACCGCCATCTGTATGAACATGGAAATACCTGCTCCGCCATCTGTATGAACATATAAATATCTACACTGCCATCTGTATTAAGATGGAGATATCTACACCGCTATCTGTACAAACATGGAAATATCTACACCACTATCTGTATGAACATGGAAATATCTACACCGCTATCTGTTTGAACAGGGAAGTATATACACCGCTATATGCTTGAAAATGGAAATATCTACACAGCTATCTGCATATACATGGGAATATCTACACAGCTATCTCTTTACACATGGAAATAACTACACCGCTATCTGTATGAACATGGAAATATCTACACCTCCATCTGTATGAACATGGAAATATCTGCACCGCAATCTGAATGAACATATAAATATCTACACCGCCATCTGTATAAAGATGGAGATATCTACACCGCTATCTGTATAAACATGGAAATATCTACACCGCTATGTGTATAAACATGGAAATATCTACACCGCTATCTGTATAAATATGGAAATATCTACACCGCTACCTGTATAAACATGGAAATATCAGCACCGCTATCAGTATGAACTTGGAAGTATCTACACCGCCATCTGTATGAAAATGGAAATATCTTCACCGCCATCTGTATGAACATGGAAATATCTGCACCGCCATCTGTATGAACATGGATATGTCTACACAGCCGTCTGGATGAACATGGAAATATCTACACCGCTATCTGTATGAACATGGAATTATCTACACCGCTATCTGTGTAAACATGCATACATCTTAACCGCTATCTGTATAAACATGGAAATATCCACACCGCTATCTGTATGAACATGGAAATATCTACACCGCTATCAGTTTGAACATGGAAATATCTACACCGCTATCTGCATGAAAATGGAAATATCTACAAAGCTATCTGCATATACATGGAAATATCTACACAGCTATCTCTTTGCACATGGAAATAACTACACCGCTATCTCTATAAACATGGAAATATCTACACCACCATCTGTATGAACATGGAAATATCTGCACCGCCATCTGTATGAACATATAAATATCTACACCGCCGTCTGTATTAAGAAGGAGATATCTACACCGCTATCTGTATAAACATGGAAATATCTACACCGCTATCTGTATGAACATGGAAATATCTACACCGCTATCTGTATGAACATGGAAATATCTACACCGCTATCTGTATGAACATGGAAATATCTTCACCGCCATCTGTATGAACATGGATATATCTACACAGCCATCTGGATGAACATGGAAATATCTACACCGCTATCTGTGTAAACATGCATACATTTTCACCGCTATCTGTATAAACATGGAAATATCTACACCGCTACCTTTATGAACATGGAAATATCTGCACCGCTATCTGTTTGAATATGGAAATATATACAGCGCTATCTGCTTGAAAATGGAAACATCTACACTGCTATCTGTATGAACATGGAAATATATACACCGCTATCTGTATGAACATGGAAATATCTACACCGCTTTCTGTATGAACATGGAAATATCTACACCGCTATCTGTATGAACATGGAAATATCTTCACCGCCATCTGTATGAACATGGATATATCTACACAGCCATCTGGATGAACATGGAAATATCTACACCGCTATCTGTGTAAACATGCATACATCCTCACCGCTATCTGTATAAACATGGAAATATCTACACCGCTATCTTTATGAACATGGAAATATCTACACCGCTTTCTGTATGAACATGGAAATATCTACACCGCTATCTGTATGAAGATGGAAATAACTACACCGATATCTGTATGAACATGGATATATCTACACAGCCATCTGGATGAACATGGAAATATCTACACTGCTATCTGTGTAAACATGCATACATCTTCACCGCTATCTGTATAAACATGGAAGTATCTACACCGCTATCTTTCTGAACATGGAAATATCTACACCGCTAACTGTTTGAAGAGGGAAATATATACACCGCTATCTGCATGAAAATGGAAATATCTACAGAGCTATCTGCATATACAAGGAAATATCTACACAGCTATCTCTTTACACATGGAAATAACTACACCACTATCTGTATGAACATGGAAATATCTACACCGCCGTCTGCATGAACATGGAAATATCTGCACCGCCATCTGTATGAACATATAAATATCTACACCGCCATCTGTATTAAGATGGAGATATCTACACCGCTATCTGTATGAACATGGAAATATCTACACTACTATCTGTATGAACAGGGAAATATCTACACCGCTATCTGTTTGAACACGGAAGTATATACACCGCTATCTGCTTGAAAATGGAAATATCTACACAGCTGTCTGCATATACATGGGAATATCTACACAACTATCTCTTTACACATGGAAATAACTACACCGCTATCTGTATGAACATGGAAATATCTACACCGCCATCTGTATGAACATGGAAATATCTGCACCGCCATCTGAATGAACATATAAATATCTACACCGCCATCTGTATTAAGATGGAGATATCTACATCGCTATCTGTATAAACATGGAAATATCTACACCGCTATGTGTATAAACATGGAAATATCTACGCCGCTATCTGTATAAACATGGAAATATCTACACCGCTACCTGTATAAACATGGAAATATCAGCACGGCTATCAGTGTGAACATGGAAGTAACTACACCGCCATCTGTATGAACATGGAAATAACTTCACCGCCATCTGTATGAACATTTAAATATCTGCACCGCCATCTGTATGAACATATAAATATCTACACCGACATCTGTATTAAGATGGAGATATCAACACCGCTATCTGTATGAACATGGAAATATCTACACCGCTATGTGTATAAACTTGGTAATATCTACACTGCTACCTGTATAAACATGGAAATATCAGCGCCGCTATCTGTATGAACATGGAAATATCTACACCGCCATCTGTATGAACATAGAAAAATCTTCACCGTCATCTGTATGAACATGGATATATCTACACAGCCATCTGTATGAACATGGAAATATCTTCACCGCCATCTTTATGAACATGGATATGTCTACACAGCCGTCTGGATGAACATGGAAATATCTACACCGCTATCTGTATGAACATGGAACTATCTACACCGCTATCTGCGTAAACATGCATACATCTTCACCGCTATCTGTATAAACATGGAAATATCCACACCGCTATCTGTATGAACATGGAAATATCTACACCGCTATCTGTTTGAACATGGAAATATCTACACCGCTATCTGCATGAAAATGGAAATATCTACACAGCTTTCTGCATATACATGGAAATATCTACACAGCTATCTCTTTGCACATGGAAATAACTACACCACTATCTGTATGAACATGGAAATATGTACACCGCCGTCTGTATGAACATGGAAATATCTGCACCGCCATCTGTATGAACATATAAATATCTACACCGCCATCTGTATTAAGATGGAGATATCTACACCGCTATCTGTACAAACATGGAAATATCTACACTACTATCTGTATGAACATGGAAATATCTACACCGCTATCTGTTTGAACAGGGAAGTATCTCCACCGCTTTCTGTATGAACATGGAAATATCTACACCGCTATCTGTATGAACATGGAAATATCTCCACCGCCATCTGTATGAACATGGATATATGTACACAGCCATCTGGATGAACATGGAAATATCTACACCGCTATCTGTATGAACATGGAAATATCTGCACCGCCATCTGAATGAACATATAAATATCTACACCGCCATCTGTATTAAGATGGAGATATCTACACCGCTATCTGTATAAACATGGAAATATCTACACCGCTATGTGTATAAACATGGTAATATCTACACAACTATCTGTATGAACATGGAAATACATACACCACTATCTGTATGAACATGGAAATATCTACACCGCTATCTGCATGAACATGGAAATATCTGCAACGCTATCTGTATGAACATGGAAATATCTACCCCACTATCTGTATGAACATGGATATATCTACACCGCTATCTGTATGAATATGGAAATATCTTCACCGCCATCTGTATGAACATGGACATATCTACACAGCCATATGGATGAACATGGAAATATCTACACCGCTATCTGTAGGAACATGGAAATAGCTACACCGCTATCTGTAGGAACATGGAAATAGCTACACTGCTATCTGTATGAACATGGAAATATCTACACCACTATCTGTATAAATATGGAAATATCTACACCGCTATCTGTATGAACATGGAAATATCTTCACCGCCATCTGTATGAACATGGATATATCTACACAGCCATCTGGATGAACATGGAAATATCTACGCTGCTATCTGTATGAACATGGAAATATCTACACAGCCATCTGGATGAACATGAAAATATCTACACCGCTATCTGTGTAAACATGCATACACCTTCACCGCTATCTGTATAAACATGGAAATATCTACACCGCTACCTGTATAAAAATGGAAATACCTACACCGCTACCTGTATAAAAATGGAAATATCTACACCGCTATCTCTATGAATATGGAAATATCCACACCGCTATCTGTATAAACATGGAAATAGCTACACCGCTATCTGTATGAACATGGAAATATCTACACCACTATCTGTATGAACATGGAAATATCTACACCGCTATCTGTTTGAACAGGGAAGTATATACACCGCTATCTGCTTGAAAATGGAAATATCTACACAGCTATCTGCACATACATGGGAATATCTACACAGCTATCTCTTTACACATGGAAATAACTACACCGCTATCTGTATGAACATGGAAATATCTACACCGCCATCTGTATGAACATGGAAATATCTGCACCGCCATCTGAATGAACATATGAATATCTACACCGCCATCTGTATTAAGATGGAGATATCTACACCGCTATCTGTATAAACATGGAAATATCTACACCGCTATGTGTATAAACATGGTAATATCTACACCGCTATCTGTATGTACATGGAAATATCTACACCGCAACCTGTATAAACATGGAAATATCAGCACTGCTATCCGTATGAACATGGAAGTATCTACACCTCTATCTGTATGAACATGGAAATATCTTCACCGCCATCTGTATGAACATGGAAATATCTGCAACGCCATCTGTTTGAACATATAAATATCTACACCGCCATCTGTATTAAGATGGAGATATCTACACTGCTATCTGTATAAACTTGGAAATATCTACACCGCTGTCTGCATAAACATGGAAATATCTACACTGCTACCTGTATAAACATGGAAATACCAGCACCGCTCTGTGTATGAACATGGAAATATCTACACCGCCATCTGTATGAACATGGAAAAATCTTCACCGTCATCTGTATGAACATGGATATATCTACACAGCCATCTGTATGAACATGGAAATATCTTCACCGCCATCTGTATGAACATGGATATGTCTACACAGCCGTCTGGATGAACATGGAAATATCTACACCGCTATCTGTATGAAGATGGAAATATCTACACCGCTATCTGTGTAAACATGCATACATCTTCACCGCTATCTGTATAAACATGGAAATATCCACACCGCTATCTGTATGAACATGGAAATATCTACACCGCTATCTGTTTGAACATGGAAATATCTACACCGCTATCTGCATGAAAACGGAAATATCTACACAGCTATCTTCATATACATGTAAATATCTACACAGCTATCTCTTTGCACATGGAAATAACTACACCGCTATCTCTATAAACATGGAAATATCTACACCACCATCTGTATGAACATGGAAATACATACACCACTATCTGTATGAACATGGAAATATCTACACTGCTATCTGTATGAACATGGAAATATCTGCACCGCTATATGTATGAACATGGAAATATCTACACCACTATCTGTATGAACATGGATATATCTACACCGCTATCTGTATGAACAGGGAAGTATATACACCGCTATCTGCTTGAAAATGGAAATATCTACACAGCTATCTGAATATACATGGGAATATCTACACAGCTATCTCTTTACACATGGAAATAACTACACCGCTATCTGTATGAACATGGAAATATCTACACCGCTATCTGTATGAACATGGAAATATCTGCACCGCCATCTCAATTAACATATAAATATCTACACCGCCATCTGTATTAAGATGGAGATATCTACACCGCTATCTGTATAAACATGGAAATATCTACACCGCTATGTGTATAAACATGGTAATATCTACACCGCTATCTGTATGAACATGGAAATACATACACCACTATCTGTATGAACATGGAAATATCTACACCGCCATCTGTATGAACATGGAAATATCTGCACCGCCATCTGAATGAACATATAAATATCTACACCGCCATCTGTATTAAGATGAAGATATCTACACCGCTATCTTTATAAACTTGGAAATATCTACACCGCTATCTGTATAAACATGGAAAAATCTACAACACTATCTGTATAAACATGGAAATGTCTACACCGCTACCTGTATAAACATGGAAATATCAGCACCGCTATCTGTATGAACATGTAAATATCTACACCGCTATCTCTATGAACATGGAAATATTTACACCGCTATCTGTATGAACATGGAAATATCTACACCGCTATCTGTATAAACATGGAAATATGTACACCGCTACCTGTATAAACATGGAAGTATCAGCACCGCTATCGGTATAAACATGGCAATATCTGCACGGCTATCTGTATGAACATGGAAATATCTGCACCGCTATCTGTATGAACATGGAAATATCTTCACCGCCATCTGTATTAACATGGATATATCTACAAAGCCATCTGGATGAACATGGAAATATCTACACCGCTATCTGTATGAACATGGAAATATCTACACCGCTATCTGTATGAACATGGAAATATCTACACCGCTATCTGTGTAAACATGTATACATCTTCACCGCTATCTGCATGAAAATGGAAATATCTACACAGCTATCTGCATATACATGGAAATATCTACAAAGCTATCTCTTTACACATGGAAATAACTACACTGCTATCTCTATAAACATGGAAATATCTACACCGCCATCTGTATGAACATGGAAATATCTGCACTGACATCTGTATGAACATATAAATATCTACACCGCCATCTGTATTAAGATGGAGATATCTACACCGCTATCTGTATAAACTTGGAAATATCTACACTGCTATCTGTATAAACATGGAAATATCTATGCCGCTTTCTGTATAAACAAGGAAATATCTACACTGCTACCTGTATAAACATGGAAATATCAGCCCCGCTATCTGTATGAATATGGAAATATCTACACCGCCATCTGTATGAACATGGAAATATCTTCACCGCCATCTGTCGGAACATGGATATATCTACACAGCCATCTGTATGAACATGGAAATATCTACACCGCTATCTGTATGAACATGGAAATATCTACACCGCTCTCTGTATGAACATGGAAATATCTTCACCGCCATCTGCATGAACATGGATATGTCTACACATCCATCTGTATGAACATTTAAATATCTACACCGCCATCTGTATTAAGATGGAGATATCTACACAACTATCTGCATAAACATGGAAATATCTACACCGATATGTGTATAAGCATGGAAATATCTACACCGCTATCTGTATAAACATGGAAATACCTACACCGCTACCTGTATAAACATGGAAATATCAGCACCGCTATCAGTATGAACATGGAAGTTTCTACACCGCCATCTGTATGAACATGGAAATATCTTCACCGCCATACGTATGAACATGGAAATATCTGCACCGCCAACTGTATGAACATATAAATATCTACACCGCCATCTGTATTAAGATGGAGATATCTACACCGCTATCTGTATAAACATGGAAATATCTACACCGCTATCTTTATAAATATGGAAATATCTACACTGCTATCTGTATAAACATGGAAATATCTACACCGCTACCTGTATAAACATGGAAATATCAGCACCGCTATCTGTATGAACATGGAAATATCTACACTGCCGTCTGTATGAACATGGAAATATCGTCACCGCCATCTGTATGAACATGGATATATCTACACAGCCATCTGTATGAACATGGAAATATCTTCACCACCATCTGTATGAACATGGATATGTCTACACAGCCGTCTGGATGAACATGGAAATATCTACACCGCTATCTGTGTAAACATGCATACATCTTCACCGCTATCTGTATAAACATGGAAATATCTACACCGCTATCTGTATGAACATGGAAATATCTACACCGCTATCTGTTTGAACACGGAAATTTCTACACCGCTATCTGCATGAAAATGGAAATATCTACACAACTATCTGCATATAAATGGAAATATCTACACAGCTATCTCTTTGCACATGGAAATAACTACTCCGCTATCTCTATAAACATGGAAATATCTACACCGCCATCTGTATGAACATGGAAGTATCAGCACCGCTATCGGTATGAACATGGCAATATCTACACGGCTATCTGTATGAACATGGAAATATCTACACCGCTATCTGTATAAACATGGAAATATCTACACCGCTATCTTTATGAACATGGAAATATCTACACCGCTAACTGTTTGAACAGGGAAATATATACACCGCTATCTGCATGAAAACGGAAATATCTACACAGCTATCTGCTTATACATGGAAATATCTACACAGCTATCTCTTTACACATGGAGATAACTACACCGCTATCTGTATGAACATGGAAATATCTACACCGCCATCTGTATGAACATGGAAATATCTACACCGCTATCTGTATGAACATGGATATAACTACACAGCCATCTGTATGAACATGGAAATATCTACACCGCTATATGTACGAACATGGAAATATCTACACCACTATCTCTATAAACATGGAAATATCTACACCGCCTTCTGAATGAACATGGATATATCTACACAGCCATCTGGATGAACATGGAAATATCTACACCGCTATCTGTATGAACATGGAAATATCTACACCACTATCTGTGTAAACATGCATACATCTTCACCGCTATCTGTATAAACATGGAAATATCTACACCGCTATCTGTATGAACATGGAAATATCTACACCGCTATCTGTTTGAACATGGAAATATCTACTCCGCTATCTGCATGAAAATGGAAATATCTACATAGCTATCTCCATATACATGGAAATATCTACATAGCTATCTCCATATACATGGAAATATCTACAAAGCTATTTCTTTACACATGAAAATAACTACACCGCTATCTCTATTAACATGGAAATATCTACACCGCCATCTGTATGAACATGGAAATATCTGCACCGCCATCTGTATGAACATATAAATATCTACACCGCCATCTGTATTAAGATGGAGATATCTACACCGCTATCTGTATAAACATGGAAATATCTACACCGCTATCTGTATAAACATGGGAATATCTACACCGCTACCTGTATAAACATGGAAATATCAGCACCGCTATCTGTATGTACATGGAAATATCTACACCGCTATCTGTATGAACATGGAAATATCTACACCGCTATCTGCATGAAAATGGAAATATCTACACAGCTATCTGCATATACATGGAAATATCTACAAAGCTGTCTCTTTACACATGGAAATAACTACACCGCTATCTGTATAAACATGGAAATATCTACACCGCTATCTGTATAAACATGGAAATATCTACACCGCTATCTGTATAAACATGGAATTATCTACACCGCAACCTGTATAAACATGGAAATATCAGCACCGCTATCTGTATGACCATGGAAATATCTACACCGCTATCTCTATGAACATGGAAATACCTACACCGCTATCTGCATGAACATGGAAATAGCTACACGGCTATCAGTATGAACATGGAAATATCTACACCACTATCTGTATGAACATGGAAATATCTACACCGCTGTCTGTATGAACATGGAAATATCTACACCGCTATCTGTATGAACATGGAAATATCTTCACCGCCATCTGTATGAACATGGATATATTTACACAGCCATCTGGATGAAGACGGAAATATCTACACCGCTATCTGTATGAGCATGGAAATATCTACACCGCTATCTGTGTAAACATGTATACATCTTCACCACTATCTGTTTAAACATGGAAATATGTACACAGCTATCTGTATGAACATGGAAATATCTACACCGCTATCTGTTTGAGCATGGAAATATCTACACCGCTATCTGTATTAACATGGAAATATCTACACCGCTACCTGTATCAACATGGAAATATCAGCACCGCTATCTGTATGAACATGGAAATATCTACACAGCCTTCTGGATGAACATGGAAATATCTACACCGCTATCTGTATGAACATGGAAATATCTACACCGCTATCTGTATGAACATGGAAATATCTATGCCGCTTTCTGTATAAACAAGGAAATATCTACACTGCTACCTGTATAAACATGGAAATATCAGCCCCGCTATCTGTATGAATATGGAAATATCTACACCGCCATCTGTATGAACATGGAAATATCTTCACCGCCATCTGTCGGAACATGGATATATCTACACAGCCATCTGTATGAACATGGAAATATCTACACCGCTATCTGTATGAACATGGAAATATCTACACCGCTCTCTGTATGAACATGGAAATATCTTCACCGCCATCTGCATGAACATGGATATGTCTACACATCCATCTGTATGAACATGTAAATATCTACACCGCCATCTGTATTAAGATGGAGATATCTACACAACTATCTGCATAAACATGGAAATATCTACACCGATATGTGTATAAGCATGGAAATATCTACACCGCTATCTGTATAAACATGGAAATACCTACACCGCTACCTGTATAAACATGGAAATATCAGCACCGCTATCAGTATGAACATGGAAGTTTCTACACCGCCATCTGTATGAACATGGAAATATCTTCACCGCCATACGTATGAACATGGAAATATCTGCACCGCCAACTGTATGAACATATAAATATCTACACCGCCATCTGTATTAAGATGGAGATATCTACACCGCTATCTGTATAAACATGGAAATATCTACACCGCTATCTTTATAAATATGGAAATATCTACACTGCTATCTGTATAAACATGGAAATATCTACACCGCTACCTGTATAAACATGGAAATATCAGCACCGCTATCTGTATGAACATGGAAATATCTACACTGCCGTCTGTATGAACATGGAAATATCGTCACCGCCATCTGTATGAACATGGATATATCTACACAGCCATCTGTATGAACATGGAAATATCTTCACCACCATCTGTATGAACATGGATATGTCTACACAGCCGTCTGGATGAACATGGAAATATCTACACCGCTATCTGTGTAAACATGCATACATCTTCACCGCTATCTGTATAAACATGGAAATATCTACACCGCTATCTGTATGAACATGGAAATATCTACACCGCTATCTGTTTGAACACGGAAATTTCTACACCGCTATCTGCATGAAAATGGAAATATCTACACAACTATCTGCATATAAATGGAAATATCTACACAGCTATCTCTTTGCACATGGAAATAACTACTCCGCTATCTCTATAAACATGGAAATATCTACACCGCCATCTGTATGAACATGGAAGTATCAGCACCGCTATCGGTATGAACATGGCAATATCTACACGGCTATCTGTATGAACATGGAAATATCTACACCGCTATCTGTATAAACATGGAAATATCTACACCGCTATCTTTATGAACATGGAAATATCTACACCGCTAACTGTTTGAACAGGGAAATATATACACCGCTATCTGCATGAAAACGGAAATATCTACACAGCTATCTGCTTATACATGGAAATATCTACACAGCTATCTCTTTACACATGGAGATAACTACACCGCTATCTGTATGAACATGGAAATATCTACACCGCCATCTGTATGAACATGGAAATATCTACACCGCTATCTGTATGAACATGGATATAACTACACAGCCATCTGTATGAACATGGAAATATCTACACCGCTATATGTACGAACATGGAAATATCTACACCACTATCTCTATAAACATGGAAATATCTACACCGCCTTCTGAATGAACATGGATATATCTACACAGCCATCTGGATGAACATGGAAATATCTACACCGCTATCTGTATGAACATGGAAATATCTACACCGCTATCTGTTTGAACATGGAAATATCTACTCCGCTATCTGCATGAAAATGGAAATATCTACATAGCTATCTCCATATACATGGAAATATCTACATAGCTATCTCCATATACATGGAAATATCTACAAAGCTATTTCTTTACACATGAAAATAACTACACCGCTATCTCTATTAACATGGAAATATCTACACCGCCATCTGTATGAACATGGAAATATCTGCACCGCCATCTGTATGAACATATAAATATCTACACCGCCATCTGTATTAAGATGGAGATATCTACACCGCTATCTGTATAAACATGGAAATATCTACACCGCTATCTGTATAAACATGGGAATATCTACACCGCTACCTGTATAAACATGGAAATATCAGCACCGCTATCTGTATGTACATGGAAATATCTACACCGCTATCTGTATGAACATGGAAATATCTACACCGCTATCTGCATGAAAATGGAAATATCTACACAGCTATCTGCATATACATGGAAATATCTACAAAGCTGTCTCTTTACACATGGAAATAACTACACCGCTATCTGTATAAACATGGAAATATCTACACCGCTATCTGTATAAACATGGAAATATCTACACCGCTATCTGTATAAACATGGAATTATCTACACCGCAACCTGTATAAACATGGAAATATCAGCACCGCTATCTGTATGACCATGGAAATATCTACACCGCTATCTCTATGAACATGGAAATACCTACACCGCTATCTGCATGAACATGGAAATAGCTACACGGCTATCAGTATGAACATGGAAATATCTACACCACTATCTGTATGAACATGGAAATATCTACACCGCTGTCTGTATGAACATGGAAATATCTACACCGCTATCTGTATGAACATGGAAATATCTTCACCGCCATCTGTATGAACATGGATATATTTACACAGCCATCTGGATGAAGACGGAAATATCTACACCGCTATCTGTATGAGCATGGAAATATCTACACCGCTATCTGTGTAAACATGTATACATCTTCACCACTATCTGTTTAAACATGGAAATATGTACACAGCTATCTGTATGAACATGGAAATATCTACACCGCTATCTGTTTGAGCATGGAAATATCTACACCGCTATCTGTATTAACATGGAAATATCTACACCGCTACCTGTATCAACATGGAAATATCAGCACCGCTATCTGTATGAACATGGAAATATCTACACAGCCTTCTGGATGAACATGGAAATATCTACACCGCTATCTGTATGAACATGGAAATATCTACACCGCTATCTGTATGAACATGGAAATATCTACAAGGCTATCTGTATGAACATGGAAATATTTACACCGCTATCTGTATGAACATGGAAATATCTACACCACTATCTGTGCAAACATGCATACAAATTCACCGCTATCTGTATAAACATGGAAATATCTACACCGCTATCTTTATGAACATGGAAATATCTACACCGCTAACTGTTTGAACATGGAAATATCTACACCACTATCTGCATGAAAATGGAAATATTTATACAGCTATCTGCATATACACGGAAATATCTACAAAGCTATTTCTTTACACATGGAAATAACTACACCGCTATCTCTATAAACATGGAAATATCTACACCATCATCTGTATGAACATGGAAATATCTGCACCGCCATCAGTATGAACATATAAATATCTACACCGCCATCTGTATTAAGATGGAGATATCTACACAGCTATCTGTATAAACATGGAAATATCTACACCGCTATCTGTATAAACATGGAAATATCTACACCGCTATCTGTATAAACATGGAAATATTTACACCGCTACCTGTATAAACATGGAAATATCAGCACCGCTATCTGTATGAACATGGAAATATCTACACCGCTATCTGTATGAACATGGAAATATCTACACCGCCATCTGCATGAAAATGGAAATATCTACACAGCTATCTGCATATACATGGAAATATCTACAAAGCTATCTCTTTACACATGGAAATAACTACACCGCTATCTCTATAAACATGGAAATATCTACACCACTATCTGTATGAACATGGATATATCTACACCGCTATCTGTATGAATATGGAAATATCTTCACCGCCATCTGTATGAACATGGATATATCTACACAGCCATCTGGATGAACATGGAAATATCTACACCGCTATCTGTAGGAACATGGAAATAGCTACACTGCTAACTGTATGAACATGAAAATATCTACACCGCTATCTGTATAAACATGGAAATATCTACACCGCTATCTGTATGAACATGGAAATATCTTCACCGCCATCTGTATGAACATGCATATAACTACACAGCCATCTGGATGAACATGGAAATATCTACGCCGCTATCTGTATGAACATGGAAATATCTACACAGCCATCTGGATGAACATGAAAATATCTACACCGCTATCTGTGTAAACATGCATACACCTTCACCGCTATCTGTATGAACATGGAAATATCTGCACCGCCATCTGTATGAACATTTAAATATCTACACCGCCATGTGTATTAAGATGGAGATATCTACACCACAATCTGCATAAACATGGAAATATCTACACAGCTAGATGTATAAACATGGAAATATCTACACCGCTATGTGTATAAACATGGAAATATCTACACCGCTATCTGTATAAACATGGAAATATCTACACCGCTACCAGTATAAACATGGAAATGTCAGTACCGCTATCAGTATGAACATGGAAGTTTCTACACCGCCATCTGTATGAACATGGAAATATCTTCACCGCCATCCGTATGAACATGGAAATATCTGCACCGCCATCTGTATGAACATATAAATATCTACACCACCATCTGTATTAAGATGGAGATATCTACACCGCTATCTGTATAAACATGGAAATATCTACACCGCTATGTGTATAAACATGGAAATATCTACACCGCTACCTGTATAAACTTGGAAGTATCAGCACCGCTATCGGTATGAACATGGCAATATCTACAAGGTTATCTGTATGAACATGGAAATATCTACACCGCTATCTGTATGAACATGGAAATGTCTTCACCGCCATCTGTATGAACATGGATATATCTACACAGCCATCTGGATGAACATGGAAATATCTACACCGCTACCTGTATAAAAATGGAAATATCTACACCGCTACCTGTATAAACATGGAAATATCAGCACCGCTATCAGTATGAACATGGAAATATCAACACCGCCGTCTGTATGAACATGGAAATATCGTCACCTCAATCTGTATGAACATGGATATATCTACAAAGCCATCTGTATGAACATGGAAATATCTTCACCGCCATCTGTATGAACATGGATACGTCTTCACAGCCGTCTGTATGAACATGGAAATATCTACACTGCTATCTGTCTAAACATGCATACATCTTCACAGCTATCTGTATAAACATGGAAATATCTACACCGCTATCTGTATGGACATGGAAATATCTACACAACTATCTGCATGTAAATGGAAATATCTACAAAGCTATCTCTTTGCACATGGAAATAACTACACCTCTATCTCTAAAAACATGGAAATATCTACACCGCCATCTGTATGAACATGGAAATATCTACACCGCCATCTGTATAAGGAGATATCTACACCGCTATCTGTATAAACATGGAAATATCTACACCGCTATCTGTATGAACATGGAAATATCTTCACCGCTATCTGTATAAACACGTAAATATGTACACCGCTACCTGTATAAACATGGAAGTATCAGCACCGCTATCGGTATGAACATGGCAATATCTACACGGTTATCTGTATGAACATGGAAATATCTACACCGCTATCTGAATGAACATGGAAATATCTTCACAGCCATCTGTATGAACATGGATATATCTACACAGCCATCTGGATGAACATGGAAATATCTACACCGCTATCTGTATGAACATGGAAATATCTACACCGCTATCTGTATGAACATGGAAATATCTACACAGCCATCTGGGTGAACATGGAAATATCTACACGGCTATCTGTATGAACATGGAAATACATGCACCGCTATCTGTATGAATATGGAAATATCTACACCGCTATCTGTATGAACATGGAAATATCTATACCGCTATCTGTATGAACATGGAAATATCTTCACTGCCATCTGTATGAACATGGATATATCTACACAGCCATCTGGATGAAGATGGAAATATCTACACCGCTATCTGTTTAAACATGCATACATTTTCACCGCTATCTGTATAAACATGGAAATATCTACACCGCTATCTTTATGAACATGTAAATATCTACACCGCTATCTGTTTGAACATGGAAATATATACAGCGCTATCTGCTTGAAAATGGAAATATCTATACTGCTATCTGTATGAACATGGAAATATATACACCGCTATCTGTATGAACATGGAAATATCTACACCGCTTTCTGTATGAACATGGAAATATCTACACCGCTATCTGTATGAACATGGAAATATCTTCACCGCCATCTGTATGAACATGGATATATCTACACAGCCATCTGGATGAACATGGAAATATCTGCACCGCTATCTGTATGAAGATGGAAATATCTACACCGCTATCTGTATGAACATGGATATATCTACACAGCCATCTGGATGAACATGGAAATATCTACACCGCTATCTGTGTAAACATGCATACATCTTCACAGCTATCTGTATAAACATGGAAATATCTACACCGCTATCTTTCTGAACATTGAAATATCTACACCGCTAACTGTTTGAACAGGGAAATATATACACCGCTATCTGCATGAAAATGGAAATATCCACACAGCTATCTGCATATACATGGAAATATCTACACAGCTATCTCTTTACACATGGAAATAACTCCACCATTATCTGTATGAACATGGAAATATCTACACCGCCGTCTGTATGAACATGGAAATATCTGAACAGCCATCTGTATGAACATATAAATATCTACACCGCCATCTGTATTAAGATGGAGATATCTACACCGCTATCTGTACAAACATGGAAATATCCAAACCGCTATCTGTGTAAACATGCATACATCTTCACCGCTATCTGTATAAACATGGAAATATGTACACCGCTACCTGTATAAACATGGAAGTATCAGCACTGTTATCGGTACAAACATGGCAATATCTACATGGCTATCTGTATGAACATGGAAATATCTGCACCACTATCTGTATGAACATGGAAATATCTACACCGCTATCTCTATGTACATGGAAATATCTACACCGCTATCTGTATGAACATGGAAAGAGCTACACCGCTATCTGAATGAACATGGAAATGTCTACACCACTATCGGTATGAACATGGAAATATCTACACCGCTGTCTGTATGAACATGGAAATATCTACACCGCTATCTGTATGAAAATGGAAATATCTACACCGCTATCTGTATGAACATGGATATAACTACACTGCCATCTGGATGAACATGGAAATATCGACACCGCTATATGTATGAACATGGAAATATCTACACCGCTGTCTGTATGAACATGGAAATATCTACACCGCCATCTGAATGAACATGGATATATCTACATAGAGATCTGGATGAACATGGAAATATCTACACCGCTATCTGTATGAACATGGAAATATCTACACCACTATCTGTGTAAACATGCATACAACTTCACCGCTATCTGTATAAACATGGAAATATCTACACCGATATCTGTATGAACATGCAAATATCTACACCGCTATCTGTTTGAACATGGAAATATCTACTCCGCTATCTGAATGAAAATGGAAATATCTACATAGCTATCTCCATATACATGGAAATATCTACAAAGCTATTTCTTTACAAATGGAAATAACTACACCGCTATCTCTATTAACATGGAAATATCTACACCGCCATCTGTATGAACATGGAAATACCTTCACCGCCATCTGTATGAACATGGATATATCTACACAGCCATCTGGATGAACATGGAAATATCTACAACGCTATCTGTATGAACATGGAAATATCTAAACCGCTATCTGTGTAAACATGCATACATCTTCACCGCTATCTGTATAAACATGGAAATATGCACAGCGCTACCTGTATAAACATGGAAGTATCAGCACCGCTATCGGTATAAACATGGCAATATCTACATGGCTATCAGTATGAACATGGAAATATCTGCACCACTATCTGTATGAACATGGAAATATCTACACCGCTATCTCTATGAACATGGAAATATCTACACCGCTATCTGTATGAACATGGAAATAGCTACACCGCTATCTGTATGAACATGGAAATATCTACACAACTATCGGTATGAACATTTAAATATCTACACCGCTGTCTGTATGAACATGGAAATATCTACACTGCTATCTGTATGAACATGGAAATATCTACACCGCTATCTGTATGAACATGGATATAACTACACAGCCATCTGGATGAACATGGATATATCTACACCGCTATATGTATTAACATGGAAATATCTACACCGCTGTCTTTATGAAAATGGAAATATCTACACCGCCATCTGAATGAACATGGATATATCTACACAGCCATCTGGATGAACATGGAAATATCTACACCGCTATCTGTATGAACATGGAAATATCTACACCACTCTCTGTGTAAACATGCATACATCTTCACCGCTATCTGTATAAACATGGAAATATTTACACCGCTATCTCTATGAACATGGAAATATCTACACCGCTATCTGTTTGAACATGGAAATATCTACTCCGCTATCTGCATGAAAATGGAAATATGTACATAGCTATCTCCATATACATGGAAATATCTACAAAGCTATTTCTTTACACATGGAAATAACTACACCGCTATCTCTATTAACATGGAAATATCTACACCGCCATCTGTATGAACATGGAAATATCTGCACCGCCATCTGAATGAACATATAATTATCTACACCGCCATCTGTATTAAGATGGAGATATCTACACCGCTATCTGTATAAACAAGGAAATATCTACACCGCTATGTGTATAAACATGGTAATATCTACACTGCCATCTGTATGAACATGGAAATACATACACCACTATCTGTATGAACATGGAAATATCTACACCGCCATCTGCATGAACATGGAAATATCTACACAGCTATCTGTATAAACATGGAAATATCTACACCACTATCTGTATAAACATGGATATATCTACACCGCTATCTGTATGAACATGGAAATACATACACCACTATCTGTATGAACATGGAAATATCTACACCGCTATCTGCATGAACATGGAAATATCTACACCGCTATCTGTAGGAACATGGAAATAGCTACACTGCCATCTGTATGAACATGGAAATATCTACACCGCCATCTGTATGAACATGGAAATATCTGCACCACCATCTGAATGAACATATAAATATCTACACCGCCATCTGTATTAAGATGGAGATATCTACACCGCTATCTTTATAAACTTGGAAATATCTACACCGCTATCTGTATAAACATGGAAAAATCTACACCACTATCTGTAAAAACATGGAAATGTCTACACCGCTACCTGTATAAAAAAGGAAATATCAGCACCGCTATCTGTATGAACATGTAAATATCTACACCGCTATCTCTATGAACATGGAAATATTTACACCGCTATCTGTATGAACATGGAAATATCTACACCGCTATCTGTATAAACATGGAAATATATACACCGCTACCTGTATAAACATGGAAGTATCATCACCGCTATCGGTATAAACATGGCAATATCTGCACGGCTATCTGTATGAACATGGAAATATCTGCACCGCTATCTGTATGAACATGGAAATATCTTCACCGCCATCTGTATGAACATGGATATATCTAAACAGCCATCTGGATGAACATGGAAATATCTACACCTCTATCTGTATGAACATGGAAATATCTACACCGCTATCTGTATGAACATGGAAATATCTACACCGCTATCTGTGTAAACATGTATACATCTTCACCGCTATCTGCATGAAAATGGAAATATCTACACAGCTATCTGCATATACATGGAAATATCTACAAAGCTATCTCTTTACACATGGAAATAACTACACTGCTATCTCTATAAACATGGAAATATCTACACCGCCATCTGTATGAACATGGAAATATCTGCACCGACATCTGTATGAACATATAAATATCTACACCGCCATCTGTATTAAGATGGAGATATCTACACCGCTATCTGTATAAACTTGGAAATATCTACACTGCTATCTGTATAAACATGGAAATATCTATGCCGCTTTCTGTATAAACAAGGAAATATCTACACTGATACCTGTATAAACATGGAAATATCAGCCCCGCTATCTGTATGAATATGGAAATATCTACACCGCCATCTGAATGAACATGGAAATATCTTCACCGCCATCTGTAGGAACATGGATATATCTACACAGCCATCTGTATGAACATGGAAATATCTACACCGCTATCTGTATGAACATGGAAATATCTACACCGCTCTCTGTATGAACATGGAAATATCTTCACCACCATCTGCATGAACATGGATATGTCTACACAGCCATCTGTATGAACATTTAAATATCTACACCGCCATCTGTATTAAGATGGAGATATCTACACAACTATCTGCATAAACATGGAAATATCTACACAGCTATGTGTATAAACATGGAAATATCTACACCGCTATCAGTATAAACATGGAAATACCTACACCGCTACCTGTATAAACATGGAAATATCAGCACCGCTATCAGTATGAACATGGAAGTTTCTACACCGCCATCTGTATGAACATGGAAATATCTTCACCGCCATACGCATGAACATGGAAATATCTGCACCGCCAACTGTATGAACATATAAATATCTACACCGCCATCTGTATTAAGATGGAGATATCTACACCGCTATCTGTATAAACATGGAAATATCTACACCGCTATCTTTATAAACATGGAAATATCTACACTGCTATCTGTATAAACATGGAAATATCTACACCGCTACCTGTATAAACATGGAAATATCAGCACCGCTATCTGTATGAACATGGAAATATCTACACCGCCGTCTGTATGAACATGGAAATATCGTCACCGCCATCTGTATGAACATGGATATATCTACACAGCCATCTGTATGAAAATGGAAATATCTTCACCACCATCTGTATGAACATGGATATGTCTACACAGCCGTCTGGATGAACATGGAAGTATCTACACCGCTATCTGTGTAAACATGCATACATCTTCACCGCTATCTGTATAAACATGGAAATATCTACACCGCTATCTGTATGAACATGGAAATATCTACACCGCTATCTGTATGAAAATGGAAATATCTACACCGCTATCTGTATGAACATGGATATAACTACACAGCCATCTGGATGAACATGGAAATATCTCCACCGCTATATGTATGAACATGGAAATATCTACACCGCTGTCTGTATGAACATGGAAATATCTACACCGCCATCTGAATGAACATGGATATATCTACATAGAGATCTGGATGAACATGGAAATATCTACACCGCTATCTGTATGAACATGGTAATATCTACACCACTATCTGTGTAAACATGCATACAACTTCACCACTATCTGTATAAACATGGAAATATCTACACCGATATCTGTATGAACATGGAAATATCTACACCGCTATCTGTTTGAACATGGAAATATCTACTCCTCTATCTGCATGAAAATGGAAATATCTACATAGCTATCTCCATATACATGGAAATATCTACAAAGCTATTTCTTTACACATGGAAATAACTACACCGCTATCTCTATTAACATGGAAATATCTACACCGCCATCTGTATGAACATGGAAATATCTGCACCGCTATCTGTATGAACATATAAATATCTACACCGCCATCTGTATTAAGATGGAGATATCTACACAACTATCTGCATAAACATGGAAATATCTACACCGCTATCTGTATAAACATGGAAATATCTACACCGCTATGTGTATAAACATGGAAATATCTACACCGCTATCTGTATAAACATGGAAATATCTACACCGCTACCTGTATAAACATGGAAATATCAGCACCGCTATCAGTATGAACATGGAAGTTTCTACACCGCCATCTGTATGAACATGGAAATATCTTCACCGCCATACGTATGAACATGGAAATATCTGCACCGCCAACTGTATGAACATATAAATATCTACACCGCCATCTGTATTAAGATGGAGATATCTACACCGCTATCTGTATAAACATGGAAATATCTACACCGCTATCTTTATAAACATGGAAATATCTACACCGCTATCTGTATAAACATGGAAATATCTACACCGCTACCTGTATAAACATGGAAATATCAGCACCGCTATCTGTATGAACATGGAAATATCTACACCGCCGTCTGTATGAACATGGAAATATCGTCACCGCCATCTGTATGAACATGGATATATCTACACAGCCATCTGTATGAACATGGAAATATCTTCACCACCATCTGTATGAACATGGATATGTCTACACAGCCGTCTGGATGAACATGGAAATATCTACACCGCTATCTGTGTAAACATGCATACATCTTCACCGCTATCTGTATAAACATGGAAATATCTACACCGCTATCTGTTTGAACATGGAAATATCTACACCTCTATCGGCATGAAAATGGAAATATCTACACAACTATCTGCATATATGTGGAAATATCTACACAGCTATCTCTTTGCACATGGAAATAACTACACCGCTATCTCTATAAACATGGAAATATCTACACCGCCATCTGTATGAACATGGAAATATCTAAACCGCCATCTGTATTAAGAAGGAGATATCTACACCGCTATCTGTATAAACATGGAAATATCTACACCGCTATCTGTATGAACATGGAAATATCTACACAGCTATCTGCATATACATGGAAATATCTACACAGCTATGTCTTTACACATGGAAATAACTACACCACTATCTGAATGAACATGGAAATATCTACACCGCCGTCTGTATGAACATGGAAATATCTGCACAGCCATCTGTAGGAACATATAAATATCTACACCGCCATCTGTATTAAGATGGAGATATCTACACCGCTATCTGTACAAACATGGAAATATCTACACCGCTATCTGTATGAACATGGAAATATCTACACCGCTCTCTGTATGAACATGGAAATACCTTCACCGCCGTCTGTATGAACATGGATATATCTAAACAGCCATCTGGATGAACATGGAAATATCTACAACGCTATCTGTATGAACATGGAAATATCTAAACCGCTATCTGTGTAAACATGCATACATCTTCACCGCTATCTGTATAAACATGGAAATATGCACAACGCTACCTGTATAAACATGGAAGTATCAGCACCGCTATCGGTATAAACATGGCAATATCTACATGGCTATCTGTATGAACATGGAAATATCTGCACCACTATCTGTATGAACATGGAAATATCTACACCGCTATCTCTATGAACATGGAAATATCTACACCGCTATCTGTATTAACATGGAAATAGCTACACCGCTATCTGTATGAACATGGAAATATCTACACAACTATCGGTATGAACATTTAAATATCTACACCGCTGTCTGTATGAACATGGAAATATCTACACTGCTATCTGTATAAACATGGAAATATCTACACCGCTATCTGTATGAACATGGATATAACTACACAGCCATCTGGATGAACATGGAAATATCTACACCGCTATATGTATGAACATGGAAATATCTACACCGCTGTCTGTATGAACATGGAAATATCTACACCGCCATCTGAATGAACATGGATATATCTACACAGCCATCTGGATGAACATGGAAATATCTACACCGCTATCTGTATGAACACGGAAATATCTACACCACTATCTGTGTAAACATGCATACATCTTCACCGCTATCTGTATAAACATGGAAATATTTACACCGCTATCTCTATGAACATGGAAATATCTACACCGCTATCTGTTTGAACATGGAAATATCTACTCCGCTATCTGCATGAAAATGGAAATATCTACATAGCTATCTCCATATACATGGAAATATCTACAAAGCTATTTCTTACACATGGAAATAACTACACCGCTATCTCTATTAACATGGAAATATCTACACCGCCATCTGTATGAACATGGAAATATCTGCACCGCCATCTGAATGAACTTATAATTATCTACACCGCCATCTGTATTAAGATGGAGATATCTACACCGCTATCTGTATAAACATGGAAATATCTACACCGCTATGTGTATAAACATGGTAATATCTACACTGCCATCTGTATGAACATGGAAATACATACACCACTATCTGTATGAACATGGAAATATCTACACCGCCATCTGCATGAACATGGAAATATCTACACAGCTATCTGTATAAACATGGAAATATCTACAACACTATCTGTATAAACATGGTAATATCTACACCGCTATCTGTATGAACATGGAAATACATACACCACTATCTGTATGAACATGGAAATATCTACACCGCTATCTGCATGAACATGGAAATATCTACACCGCTATCTGTAGGAACATGGAAATAGCTACACTGCTATCTGTATGAACATGGAAATATCTACACCGCCATCTGTATGAACATGGAAATATCTGCACCGCCATCTGAATGAACATATAAATATCTACACCGCCATCTGTATTAAGATGGAGATATCTACACCGCTATCTTTATAAACTTGGAAATATCTACACCGCTATCTGTATAAACATGGAAAAATCTACACCACTATCTGTAAAAACATGGAAATGTCTACACCGCTACCTGTATAAACATGGAAATATCAGCACCGCTATCTGTATATACATGTAAATATCTACACCGCTATCTCTATGAACATGGAAATATTTACACCGCTATCTGTATGAACATGGAAATATCTACACCGCTATCTGTATAAATATGGAAATATGTACACCGCTACCTGTATAAACATGGAAGTATCAGCACCGCTATCGGTATAAACATGGCAATATCTGCACGGCTATCTGTATGAACATGGAAATATCTGCACCGCTATCTGTAAGAACATGGAAATATCTTCACCGCCATCTGTATGAACATGGATATATCTAAACAGCCATCTGGATGAACATGGAAATATCTACACCTCTATCTGTATGAACATGGAAATATCTACACCGCTATCTGTATGAACATGGAAATATCTACACCGCTATCTGTGTAAACATGTATACATCTTCACCGCTATCTGCATGAAAATGGAAATATCTACACAGCTATCTGCATATACATGGAAATATCTACAAAGCTATCTCTTTACACATGGAAATAACTACACTGCTATCTCTATAAACATGGAAATATCTACACCGCCATCTGTATGAACATGGAAATATCTGCACCGACATCTGTATGAACATATAAATATCTACACCGCCATCTGTATTAAGATGGAGATATCTACACCGCTATCTGTATAAACTTGGAAATATCTACACTGCTATCTGCATAAACATGGAAATATCTATGCCGCTTTCTGTATAAACAAGGAAATATCTACACTGATACCTGTATAAACATGGAAATATCAGCCCCGCTATCTGTATGAATATGGAAATATCTACACCGCCATCTGTATGAACATGGAAATATCTTCACCGCCATCTGTAGGAACATGGATATATCTACACAGCCATCTGTATGAACATGGAAATATCTACACCGCTATCTGTATGAACATGGAAATATCTACACCGCTCTCTGTATGAACATGGAAATATCTTCACCACCATCTGCATGAACATGGATATGTCTACACAGCCATCTGTATGAACATTTAAATATCTACACCGCCATCTGTATTCAGATGGAGATATCTACACAACTATCTCCATAAACATGGAAATATCTACACAGCTATGTGTGTAAACATGGAAATATCTACACCGCTATCTGTATAAACATGGAAATACCTACACCGCTACCTGTATAAACATGGAAATATCAGCACCGCTATCAGTATGAACATGGAAGTTTCTACACCGCCATCTGTATGAACATGGAAATATCTTCACCGCCATACGCATGAACATGGAAATATCTGCACCGCCAACTGTATGAACATATAAATATCTACACCGCCATCTGTATTAAGATGGAGATATCTACACCGCTATCTGTATAAACATGGAAATATCTACACCGCTATCTTTATAAACATGGAAATATCTACACTGCTATCTGTATAAACATGGAAATATCTACACCGCTACCTGTATAAACATGGAAATATCAGCACCGCTATCTGTATGAACGTGGAAATATCTACACCGCCGTCTGTATGAACATGGAAATATCGTCACCGCCATCTGTATGAACATGGATATATCTACACAGCCATCTGTATGAACATGGAAATATCTTCACCACCATCTGTATGAACATGGATATGTCTACACAGCCGTCTGGATGAACATGGAAATATCTACACCGCTATCTGTGTAAACATGCATACATCTTCACCGCTATCTGTATAAACATGGAAATATCTACACCGCTATCTGTATGAACATGGAAATATCTACACCGCTATCTGTATGAAAATGGAAATATCTACACCGCTATCTGTATGAACATGGATATAACTACACAGCCATCTGGATGAACATGGAAATATCTACACCGCTATATGTATGAACATGGAAATATCTACACCGCTGTCTGTATGAACATGGAAATATCTACACCGCCATCTGAATGAACATGGATATATCTACATAGAGATCTGGATGAACATGGAAATATCTACACCGCTATCTGTATGAACATGGAAATATCTACACCACTATCTGTGTAAACATGCATACAACTTCACCGCTATCTGTATAAACATGGAAATATCTACACCGATATCTGTATGAACATGGAAATATCTACACCGCTATCTGTTTGAACATGGAAATATCTACTCCGCTATCTGCATGAAAATGGAAATATCTACATAGCTATCTCCATATACATGGAAATATCTACAAAGCTATTTCTTTACACATGGAAATAACCACACCGCTATCTCTATTAACATGGAAATATCTACACCGCCATCTGTATGAACATGGAAATATCTGCACCGCTATCTGTATGAACATATAAATATCTACACCGCCATCTGTATTAAGATGGAGATATCTACACCGCTATCTGTACAAACATGGAAATATCTACACCGCTATCTGTATGAACATGGAAATATCTACACCGCTCTCTGTATGAACATGGAAATACCTTCACCGCCGTCTGTATGAACATGGATATATCTACACAGCCATCTGGATGAACATGGAAATATCTACAACGCTATCTGTATGAACATGGAAATATCTAAACCGCTATCTGTGTAAACATGCATACATCTTCACCGCTATCTGTATAAACATGGAAATATGCACAGCGCTACCTGTATAAACATGGAAGTATCAGCACCGCTATCGGTATAAACATGGCAATATCTACATGGCTATCTGTATGAACATGGAAATATCTGCACCACTATCTGTATGAACATGGAAATATCTACACCGCTATCTCTATGAACTTGGAAATATCTACACCGCTATCTGTATGAACATGGAAATCGCTACACCGCTATATGTATGAACATGGAAATATCTACACCACTATCTGTATGAACATGGAAATGTCTACACCGCTATCTGTATGAACATGGATATACCTACACAGCCATCTGGATGAACATGGAAATATCTACACCGCTATCTGTGGGAACATGGAAATATCTACACCGCTATCTGTGTAAACATGCATACATCTTCACCGCTATCTGTATAAACATGGAAATATTTACACCGCTATCTCTATGAACATGGAAATATCTACACCGCTATCTGTTTGAACATGGAAATATCTACTCCGCTATCTGCATGAAAATGGAAATATCTACATAGCTATCTCCATATACATGGAAATATCTACAAAGCTATTTCTTTACACATGGAAATAACTACACCGCTATCTGCATGAAAATGGAAATATCCACACAACTATCTGCATATAAATGGAAATATCTACACAGCTATCTCTTTGCACATGGAAATAACTACACCGCTATCTCTATAAACATGGAAATATCTACACTGCTATCTTTCTGAACATGGAAATATCTACACCGCTAACTGTTTGAACAGGGAAATATATACACCGCTCTCTGCATGAAAATGGAAATATCCTCACAGCTATCTGCATATACATGGAAATATCTACACAGCTATCTCTTTACACATGGAAATAACTACACCACTATCTGTATGAACATGGAAATATCTAAACCGCTCTCTGTATGAACATGGAAATATCTGCACAGCCATCTGTATGAACATATAAATATCTACACCGCCATCTGTACTAAGATGGAGATATCTACACCGCTATCTGTACAAACATGGAAATATCTACACCGCTATCTGTATGAACATGGAAATATCTACACCGCTCTCTGTATGAACATGGAGATATCTTCACCGCCATCTGTATGAACATGGATATATCTACACAGCCATCTGGATGAACATGGAAATATCTACACCGCCATCTGTATGAACATGGAAATATCTAAACCGCTATCTGTGTAAACATGCATACATCTTCACCGCTATCTGTATAAACATGGAAATACGTACACCGCTACCTGTATAAACATGGAAGTATCAGCACCGCAATCGGTATAAACATTTCAATATCTACATGGCTATCTGTATGAACATGGAAATATCTGCACCATTATCTGTATGAACATGGAAATATCTACACCGCTATCTCTATGAACATGGAAATATCTACACCGCTATCTGTATGAACATGGAAATAGCTACACCGCTATCTGTATGAACATGGAAATATCTACACAACTATCGGTATGAACATTTAAATATCTACACTGCTGTCTGTATGAACATGGAAATATCTACACTGCCATCTGGATGAACATGGAAATATCTACACCGCTATATGTATGAACATGGAAATATCTACACCACTATCTCTATAAACATGGAAATATCTACACCGCCATCTGAATGAACATGGATATATCTACATAGCAATCTGGATGAACATGGAAATATCTACACCGCTATCTGTATGAACATGGAAATATCTACACCGGTATCTGTTTGAACATGGAAATATCTACTCCGCTATCTGCATGAAAATGGAAATATCTACATAGCTATCTACATATACATGGAAATATCTACAAAGCTATTTCTTTACACATGGAAATAACTACACCGCTATCTCTATTAACATGGAAATATCTACACCGCAACCTGTATAAACATGGAAATATCAGCACCGCTATCTGTATGACCATGGAAATATCTACACCGCTATCTCTATGAACATGGAAATACCTACACCGCTATCTGCATGAACATGGAAATATATACAAAGCTATCTGCAAATACATGGAAATATCTATACAGCTATCTCTTTACACATGGAAATAACTACACAGCTATCTCTATAAACATGGAAATACCTACACCGCCATCTGTATGAACATGGAAATATCTGCACCGCCATCTGTATGATCATATAAATATCTACACCGCCATCTGCATTAAGATGGAGATATCTACTCCGCTATCTGTATAAACATGGAAATATCTACACCGATATCTGTATAAACATGGAAATATCTACACCGCTATCTGTATGAACATGGAAATATCTTCACCGCCATCTGTATGAACATGGATTTATCTACACACCCATCTGGATGAACATGGAAATATCTACACCGCTATCTCTATGAACATGGAAATATCTACACGGCTATCTGTATGAACCTGGAAATATTTACACCGCTATCTGTATGAACATGGAAATATCTACACCACTATCTGTGCAAACATGCATACATCTTCACCGCTATCTGTATAAACATGGAAATATCTACACCGCTATCTGTATGAACATGGAAATATCTACACCGCTAACTGTTTGAACATGGAAATATCTACACCGCTATCTGCATGAAAATGGAAATATTTACACAGCTATCTGCATATACACGGAAATATCTACAAAGCTATTTCTTTACACATGGAAATAACTACACCGCTATCTCTATAAACATGGAAATATCTACACCATCATCTGTATGAACATGGAAATATCTGCACCGCCATCAGTATGAACATATAAATATCTACACCGCCATCTGTATTAAGATGGAGATATCTACACAGCTATCTGTATAAACATGGAAATATCTACACCGCTATCTGTATAAACATGGAAATATCTACACCGCTATCTGTAGAAACATGGAAATATCTACACCGCTACCTGTATAAACATGGAAATATCAGCACCGCTATCTGTATGAACATGGAAATATCTACACCGCTATCTGTATGAACATGGAAATATCTACACCGCCATCTGCATGAAAATGGAAATATCTACACAGCTATCTGCATATACATGGAAATATCTACAAAGTTATCTCTTTACACATGGAAATAACTACACCGCAATCTCTATAAACATGGAAATATCTACACCACTATCTGTATGAACATGGATATATCTACACCGCTATCTGTATGAATATGGAAATATCTTCACCGCCATCTGTATGAACATGGATATATCTACACAGCCATCTGGATGAACATGGAAATATCTACACCGCTATCTGTAGGAACATGGAAATAGCTACACTGCTAACTGTATGAACATGGAAATATCTACACCGCTATCTGTATAAACATGGAAATATCTACACCGCTATCTGTATGAACATGGAAATAATTTCACCGCCATCTGTATGAACATGCATATATCTACACAGCCATCTGGATGAACATGGAAATATCTGCGCCGCTATCTGTATGAACATGGAAATATCTACACAGCCATCTGGATGAACATGAAAATATCTACACCGCTATCTGTGTAAACATGCATACACCTTCACCGCTATCTGTATGAACATGGAAATATCTGCACCGCCATCTGTATGAACATTTAAATATCTACACCGCCATCTGTATTAAGATGGAGATATCTACACCACTATCTGCATAAACATGGAAATATCTACACCGCTATCTGTGTAAACATGGAAATATCTACACCGCTATGTGTATAAACATGGAAATATCTACACCGCTATCTGTATAAACATGGAAATATCTACACCGCTACCAGTATAAACATGGAAATGTCAGCACCGCTATCAGTATGAACATGGAAGTTTCTACACCGCCATCTGTATGAACATGGAAATATGTTCACCGCCATCCGTATGAACATGGAAATATCTGCACCGCCATCTGTATGAACATATAAATATCTACACCACCATCTGTATTAAGATGGAGATATCTACACCGCTATCTGTATAAACATGGAAATATCTACACCGCTATGTGTATAAACATGGAAATATCTACACCGCTACCTGTATAAACATGGTAGTATCAGCACCGCTATCGGTATGAACATGGCAATATCTACAAGGTTATCTGTATGAACATGGAAATATCTACACCGCTATCTGTATGAACATGGAAATGTCTTCACCGCCATCTGTATGAACATGGATATATCTACACAGCCATCTGGATGAACATGGAAATATCTACACCGCTACCTGTATAAACATGGAAATATCTACACCGCTACCTGTATAAACATGGAAATATCAGCACCGCTATCAGTATGAACATGGAAATATCAACACCGCCGTCTGTATGAACATGGAAATATCGTCACCTCCATCTGTATGAACATGGATATATCTACACAGCCATCTGTATGAACATGGAAATATCTTCACCGCCATCTGTATGAACATGGATATGTCTACACAGCCGTCTGGATGAACATGGAAATATCTACACCGCTATCTGTGTAAACATGCATACATCTACACCGCTATCTGTATAAACATGGAAATATCTACACAGCTATCTGTATGAACATGGAAATATCTACACCACTATCTGTTTGAACATGGAAATATCTACACCGCTATCGGCATGAAAATGGAAATATCTACACAACTATCTGCATATATGTGGAAATATCTACACAGCTATCTCTTTGCACATGGAAATAACTACACCGCTATCTCTATAAACATGGAAATATCTACACCGCCATCTGTATGAACATGGAAATATCTACACCGCTATCTGTATGAACATGGAAATATCTACACAGCTATCTGCATATACATGGAAATATCTACACAGCTATCTCTTTACACATGGAAATAACTACACCACTATCTGTATGAACATGGAAATATCTACACCGCCGTCTGTATGAACATGGAAATATCTGCACAGCCATCTGTATGAACATATAAATATCTACACCGCCGTCTGTATTAAGATGGAGATATCTACACCGCTATCTGTACAAACATGGAAATATCTACACCGCTATCTGTATGAACATGGAAATATCTAAACCGCTCTCTGTATGAACATTGAAATACCTTCACCGCCATCTGTATGAACATGGATATATCTACACAGCCATCTGGATGAACATGGAAATATCTACAACGCTATCTGTATGAACATGGAAATATCTAAACCGCTATCTGTGTAAACATGCATACATCTTCACCGCTATCTGTATAAACATGGAAATATGTACAGCGCTACCTGTATAAACATGGAAGTATCAGCACCGCTATCGGTATAAACATGGCAATATCTACATGGCTATCTGTATGAACATGGAAATATCTGCACCACTATCTGTATGAACATGGAAATATCTACACCGCTATCTCTATGAACATTGAAATATCTACACCGCTATCTGTATGAACATGGAAATAGCTACACCGCTATCTGTATGAACATGGAAATATCTACACAACTATCGGTATGAACATTTAAATATCTACACTGCTGTCTGTATGAACATGGAAATATCTACACTGCCATCTGTATGAACATGGAAATATCTACACCGTTATCTGTATGAACATGGATATAACTACACAGCCATCTGGATGAACATGGAAATATCTACACCGCTATATGTATGAACATGGAAATATCTACACCACTATCTCTATAAACATGGAAATATCTACACCGCCATCTGAATGAACATGGATATATCTACATAGCCATCTGGATGAACATGGAAATATCTACACCGCTATCTGTATGAACATGGAAATATCTACACCACTATCTGTGTAAACATGCATACATCTTCACCGCTATCTGTATAAACATGGAAATATCTACACCGCTATCTGTATGAACATGGAAATATCTACACCACTATCTGTGTAAACATGCATACATCTTCACCGCTATCTGTATAAACATGGAAATATCTACACCGCTATCTGTATGAACATGGAAATATCTACACCGCTATCTGTTTGAACATGGAAATATCTACTCCGCTATCTGCATGAAAATGGAAATATCTACATAGCTATCTCCATATACATGGAAATATCTACAAAGCTATTTCTTTACACATGGAAATAACTACACCGCTATCTCTATTAACATGGAAATATCTACACCGCCATCTGTATGAACATAGAAATATCTGCACCGCCTTCTGTATGAACATATAAATATCTACACCGCCATCTGTATTAAGATGGAGATATCTACACTGCTATCTGTATAAACATGGAAATATCTACACCGCTATCTGTATAAAAATGGGAATATCTACACCGCTACCTGTATAAACATGGAAATATCAGCACCGCTATCTGTTTGTACATGGAAATATCTACACCGCTATCTGTATGAACATGGAAATATCTACACCGCTATCTGCCTGAAAATGGAAATATCTACACAGCTATCTGCATATACATGGAAATATCTACAAAGCTGTCTCTTTACACATGGAAATAACTACACCGCTATCTGTATTAACATGGAAATATCTACACCGCTATCTGTATAAACATGGAAATATCTACACCGCTATCTGTATAAACATGGAATTATCTACACCGCAACCTGTATAAACATGGAAATATCAGCACCGCTATCTGTATGACCATGGAAATATCTACACCGCTATCTCTATGAACATGAAAATACCTACACCGCTATCTGCATGAACATGGAAATAGCTACACCGCTATCTGTATGAACATGGAAATATCTACACCACTATCTGTATGAACATGGAAATATCTACACCGCTGTCTGTATGAACATGGAAATATCTACACCGCTATCTGTATGAACATGGAAATATCTTCACCGCCATCTGTATGAACATGGATATATTTACACAGCCATCTGGATGAAGACGGAAATATCTACACCGCTATCTGTATGAGCATGGAAATATCTACACCGCTATCTGTGTAAACATGTATACATCTTCACCACTATCTGTTTAAACATGGAAATATGTACACAGCTATCTGTATGAACAAGGAAAGATCTACACCGCTATCTGTTTGAACATGGAACTATCTACACCGCTATCTGCATGAAAATGGAAATATATACAAAGCTATCTGCATATACATGGAAATATCTATACAGCTATCTCTTTACACATGGAAATAACTACACAGCTATCTCTATAAACATGGCAATATCTACACCGCCATCTGTATGAACATGGAAATATCTGCACCGCCATCTGTATGATCATATAAATATCTACACCGCCATCTGTATTAAGATGGAGATATCTACTACGCTATCTGTATAAACATGGAAATATCTACACCGATATCTGTATAAACATGGAAATATCTACACCGCTATCTGTATGAACATGGAAATATCTTCACCGCCATCTGTATGAACATGGATTTATCTACACACCCATCTGGATGAACATGGAAATATCTACACCGCTATCTCTATGAAAATGGAAATAGCTACACCGCTATCTGTATGAACATGGAAATATCTACACCGCTATCTGTATGAACATGGAAATATCTACACCGCTATCTGTATGAACATGGAAATATCTACTCCGCTACCTGTATCAACATGGAAATATCAGCACCGCTATCTGTATGACCATGGAAATATCTACACAGCCTTCTGGATGAACATGGAAATATCTACACCGCTATCTGTATGAACATGGAAATATCTACACCGCTATCTGTATGAACATGGAAATATCTACACCGCTATCTGTATGAACATGGAAATATCTACACGGCTATCTGTATGAACATGGAAATATTTACACCGCTATCTGTATGAACATGGAAATATCTACACCACTATCTGTGCAAACATGCATACATCTTCACCGCTATCTGTATAAACATGGAAATATCTACACCGCTATCTGTATGAACATGGAAATATCTACACCGCTAACTGTTTGAACATGGAAATATCTACACCGCTATCTGCATGAAAATGGAAATATTTACACAGCTATCTGCATATACTCGGAAATATCTACAAAGCTATTTCTTTACACATGGAAATAACTACACCGCTATCTCTATAAACATGGAAATATCTACACCATCATCTGTATGAACATGGAAATATCTGCACCGCCATCAGTATGAACATATAAATATCTACACCGCCATCTGTATTAAGATGGAGATATCTACACAGCTATCTGTATAAACATGGAAATATCTACACCGCTATCTGTATAAACATGGAAATATCTACACCGCTATCTGTATAAACATGGAAATATCTACACCGCTACCTGTATAAACATGGAAATATCAGCACCGCTATCTGTATGAACATGGAAATATCTACACCGCTATCTGTATGAACATGGAAATATCGACACCGCCATCTGCATGAAAATGGAAATATCTACACAGCTATCTGCATATACATGGAAATATCTACAAAGCTATCTCTTTACACATGGAAATAACTACACCGCTATCTCTATAAACATGGAAATATCTACACCACTATCTGTATGAACATGGATATATCTACACCGCTATCTTTATGAATATGGAAATATCTTCACCGCCATCTGTATGAACATGGATATATCTACACAGCCATCTGGATGAACATGGAAATATCTACACCGCTATCTGTAGGAACATGGAAATAGCTACACTACTAACTGTATGAACATGGAAATATCTACACCGCTATCTGTATAAACATGGAAATATCTACACCGCTATCTGTATGAACATGGAAATATCTTCACCGCCATCTGTATGAACATGCATATATCTACACAGCCATCTGGATGAACATGGAAATATCTACGCCGCTATCTGTATGAACATGGAAATACCTACACAGCCATCTGGATGAACATGAAAATATCTACACCGCTATCTGTGTAAACATGCATACACCTTCACCGCTATCTGTATGAACATGGAAATATCTGCACCGCCATCTGTATGAACATTTAAATATCTACACCGCCATCTGTATTAAGATGGAGATATCTACACCACTATCTGCATAAACATGGAAATATCTACACCGCTATCTGTATAAACATGGAAATATCTACACCGCTATGTGTATAAACATGGAAATATCTACACCGCTATCTGTGTAAACATTTAAATATCTACACCGCTACCAGTATAAACATGGAAATGTCAGCACCGCTATCAGTATGAACATGGAAGTTTCTACACCGCCATCTGTATGAACATGGAAATATCTTCACCGCCATCCGTATGAACATGGAAATATCTGCACCGCCATCTGTATGAACATATAAATATCTACAGCGCCATCTGTATTAAGATGGAGATATCTACACCGCTATCTGTATAAACATGGAAATATCTACACCGCTATGTGTATAAACATGGAAATATCTACACCGCTACCTGTATAAACATGGAAGTATCAGCACCGCTATCGGTATGAACACGGCAATATCTACAAGGTTATCTGTATGAACATGGAAATATATACACCGCTATCTGTATGAACATGGAAATGTCTTCACCGCCATCTGTATGAACATGGATATATCTACACAGCCATCTGGATGAACATGGAAATATCTACACCGCTACCTGTATAAACATGGAAATATCTACACCGCTACCTGTATAAACATGGAAATATCAGCACCGCTATCAGTATGAACATGGAAATATCAACACCGCCGTCTGTATGAACATGGAAATATCGTCACCTCCATCTGTATGAACATGGATATATCTACACAGCCATCTGTATGGACAAGGAAATATCTTCACCGCCATCTGTATGAACATGGATATGTCTTCACAGCCGTCTGTATGAACATGGAAATATCTACACCGCTATCTGTGTAAACATGCATACATCTTCACAGCTATCTGTATAAACATGGAAATATCTACACCGCTATCTGTATGGACATGGAAATATCTACACCGCTATCTGTTTGAACATGGAAATATCTACACCGCTATCTGCATGAAAATGGAAATATCTACACAACTATCTGCATGTAAATGGAAATATCTACACAGCTATCTCTTTGCACATGGAAATAACTACACTTCTATCTCTTAAAACATGGAAATATCTACACCGCCATCTGTATGAACATGGAAATATCTACACCACCAGCTGTATAAGAAGGAGATATCTACAACGCTATCTGTATAAACATGGAAATATCTACACCGCTATCTGTATGAACATGGAAATATCTTCACCGCTATCTGTATAAACACGTAAATATGTACACCGCTACCTGTATAAACATGGAAGTATCAGCACCGCTATCGGTATGAACATGGCAACATCTACACGGTTATCTGTATGAACATGGAAATATCTACACCGCTATCTGTATGAACATGGAAATATCTTCACAGCCATTTGTATGAACATGGATATATCTACACAGCCATCTGTATGAACATGGAAATATCTACACCGCTATCTGTATGAACATGGAAATATCTACACAGCCATCTGGGTGAACATGGAAATATCTACACCGCTATCTGTATGAACATGGAAATACATGCACCGCTATCTGTATGAATATGGAAATATCTACACCGCTATCTGTATGAACATGGAAATATCTACACCGCTATCTGTATGAACATGGAAATATCTTCACTGCCATCTGTATGAACATGGATATATCTACACAGCCATCTGGATGAAGATGGAAATATCTACACCGCTATCTGTGTAAACATGCATACATTTTCACCGCTATCTGTATAAACATGGAAATATCTACACCGCTATCTTTATGAACATGGAAATATCTACACCGCTATCTGTTTGAACATGGAAATATATACAGAGCTATCTGCTTGAAAATGGAAATATCTACACTGCTATCTGTATGAACATGGAAATATATACACAGCTATCTGTATGAACATGGAAATATCTACACCGCTTTCTGTATGAACATGGAAATATCTACACCGCTATCTGTTTGAACATGGAAATATCTACTCCGCTATCTGCATGAAAATGGAAATAACTACATAGCTATCTCCATATACATGGAAATATCTACAAAGCTATTTCTTTACACATGGAAATAACTACACCGCTATCTCTATTAACATGGAAATATCTACACCGCCATCTGTATGAACATGGAAATATCTGCACCGCTATCTGTATGAACATATAAATATCTACACCGCCATCTGTATTAAGATGGAGATATCTACACAACTATCTGCATAAACATGGAAATATCTACACCGCTATCTGTATAAACATGGAAATATCTACACCGCTATGTGTATAAACATGGAAATATCTACACTGCTATCTGTATAAACATGGAAATATCTACACCGCTACCTGTATAAACATGGAAATATCAGCACCGCTATCAGTATGGACATGGAAGTTTCTACACCGCCATCTGTATGAACATGGAAATATCTTCACCGCCATACATATGAACATGGAAATATCTGCACCGCCAACTGTATGAACATATAAATATCTACACCGCCATCTGTATTAAGATGGAGATATCTACACCGCTATCTGTATAAACATGGAAATATCTACACCGCTATCTTTATAAACATGGAAATATCTACACCGCTATCTGTATAAACATGGAAATATCTACACCGCTACCTGTATAAACATGGAAATATCAGCACCGCTATCTGTATGAACATGGAAATATCTACACCGCCGTCTGTATGAACATGGAAATATCGTCACCTCCATCTGTATGAACATGGATATATCTACACAGCCATCTGTATGAACATGGAAATATCTTCACCACCATCTGTATGAACATGGATATGTCTACACAGCCGTCTGGATGAACATGGAAATATCTACACCGCTATCTGTGTAAACATGCATACATCTTCACCGCTATCTGTATAAACATGGAAATATCTACACAGCTATCTGTATGAACATGGAAATATCTACACCGCTATCTGTTTGAACATGGAAATATCTACACCGCTATCGGCATGAAAATGGAAATATCTACACAACTATCTGCATATATGTGGAAATATCTACACAGCTATCTCTTTGCACATGGAAATAACTACACCGCTATCTCTATAAACATGGAAATATCTACACCGCCATCTGTATGAACATGGAAATATCTACACCGCCATCTGTATTAAGAAGGAGATATCTACACCGCTATCTGTATAAACATGGAAATATCTACACCGCTATCTGTATGAACATGGAAATATCTACACAGCTATCTGCATATACATGGAAATATCTACACAGCTATCTCTTTACACATGGAAATAACTACACCACTATCTGTATGAACATGGAAATATCTACACCGCCGTCTGTATGAACATGGAAATATCTGCACAGCCATCTGTATGAACATATAAATATCTACACCGCCGTCTGTATTAAGATGGAGATATCTACACCGCTATCTGTACAAACATGGAAATATCTACACCGCTATCTGTATGAACATGGAAATATCTACACCGCTCTCTGTATGAACATGGAAATACCTTCACCGCCATCTGTATGAACATGGATATATCTACACAGCCATCTGGATGAACATGGAAATATCTACAACGCTATCTGTATGAACATGGAAATATCTAAACCGCTATCTGTGTAAACATGCATACATCTTCACCGCTATCTGTATAAACATGGAAATATGTACAGCGCTACCTGTATAAACATGGAAGTATGAGCACCGCTATCGGTATAAACATGGCAATATCTACATGGATATCTGTACGAACATGGAAATATCTGCACCACTATCTGTATGAACATGGAAATATCTACACCGCTATCTCTATGAACATGGATATATCTACACAGCCATCTGGATGAACATGGAAATATCTACACCGCTATCTGTATGAACATGGAAATATCTACACCACTATCTGTGTAAACATGCATACATCTTCACCGCTATCTGTATAAACATGGAAATATCTACACCGCTATCTCTATGAACATGGAAATATCTACACCGCTATCTGTTTGAACATGGAAATATCTACTCCGCTATCTGCATGAAAATGGAAATATCTACATAGCTATCTCCATATACATGGAAATGTCTACAAAGCTATTTCTTTACACATGGAAATAACTACACCGCTATCTCTATTAACATGGAAATATCTACACCGCCATCTGTATGAACATGGAAATATCTGCACCGCCATCTGTATGAACATATAAATATCTACACCGCCATCTGTATTAAGATGGAGATATCTACACCGCTATCTGTATAAACATGGAAATATCTACACCGCTATCTGTATAAACATGGAAATATCTACACCGCTACCTGTATAAACATGGAAATATCAGCACCGCTATCTGTATGTACATGGAAATATCTACACCGCTATCTGTATGAACATGGAATTATCTACACCGCTATCTGCATGAAAATGGAAATATCTACACAGCTATCTGCATATACATGGAAATATCTACAAAGCTATCTCTTTACACATGGAAATAACTACACCGCTATCTCTGTAAACATGGAAATATATACACCACTATCTGTATAAACATGGAAATATCTACACCGCTATCTGTATAAACATGGAAATATCTAAACCGCTATCTGTATAAACATGGAAATATCTACACCGCTATCTGTATAAACATGGAATTATCTACACCGCAACCTGTATAAACATGGAAATATCAGCACCGCTATCTGTATGACCATGGAAATATCTACACCGCTATGTTTATGAACATGGAAATACCTACACCGCTATCTGTATGAACATGGAAATAGCTACACCGCTATCTGTATGAACATGGAAATATCTACACCACTATCTGTATGAACATGGAAATATCTACACCGCTGTCTGTATGAACATGGAAATATCTACACCGATATCTGTATGAACATGGAAATATCTTCACCGCCATCTGTATGAACATGGATATATTTACACAGCCATCTGGATGAAGACGGAAATATCTACACTGCTATCTGTATGAGCATGGAAATATCTACACCGCTATCTGTGTAAACATGTATACATCTTCACCACTATCTGTTTAAACATGGAAATATCTACACCGCTATCTGTTTGAACATGGAAATATCTACACCGCTATCTGCATGAAAATGGAAATATATACAAAGGTATCTGCATATACATGGAAATATCTATACAGCTATCTCTTTACACATGGAAATAACTACACAGCTATCTCTATAAACATGGAAATATCTACACCGCCATCTGTATGAACATGGAAATATCTGCACCGCCATCTGTATTAAGAAGGAGATATCTACACCGCTATCTGTATAAACATGGAAATATCTACACCGCTATCTGTATGAACATGGAAATATCTACACCGCTATCTGTATAAACACGGAAATATGTATACCGCTACCTGTATAAACATGGAAGTATCAGCACCGCTATCGGTATGAACATGGCAATATCTACACGGCTATCTGTATGAACATGGAAATATCTACTCCGCTATCTGTATGAACACGGAAATATCTTCACAGCCATCTGTATGAACATGGATATATCTACACAGCCATCTGGATGATCATGGAAATATCTACACCGCTATCTGTATGAACATGGAAATATCTACGCCGCTATCTGTATGAACATGGAAATATCTACACAGCCATCTGGGTGAACATGGAAATATCTACACCGCTATCTGTATGAACATGGAAATACATGCACCGCTATCTGTATGAATATGGAAATAGCTACACCGCTATCTGTATGAACATGGAAATATCTACACCGCTATCTGTATGAACATGGAAATATCTTCACCGCCATCTGTATGAACATGGATATATCTACACACCCATCTGGATGAACATGGAAATATCTACACCGCTATCTGTGTAAACATGCATACATTTTCACCGCTATCTGTATAAACATGGAAATATCTACACCGCTATCTTTATGAACATGGAAATATCTACACCGCTATCTGTTTGAACATGGAAATATATACAGGGCTATCTGCTTGAAAATGGAAATATCTACACTGCTGTCTGTATGAACATGGAAATATATACACCGCCATCTGTATGAACATGGAAATATCTACACCGCTTTCTGTATGAACATGGAAATATCTACACTGCTGTCTGTAAGAACATGGAAATATCGTCACCGCCATCTGTATGAACATGGATATATCTACACAGCCATCTGTATGAACATGGAAATATCTGCACAGCCATCTGTATGAACATATAAATATCTACACCGCCATCTGTATTAAGATGGAGATATCTACACCGCTATCTGTACAAACATGGAAATATCTACACCGCTATCTGTATGAACATGGAAATATCTACACCGCTCTCTGTATGAACATGGAAATATCTTCACCGCCATCTGTATGAACATGGATACATCTTCACAGCCATCTGGATGAACATGGAAATATCTACAACGCTATCTGTATGAACATGGAAATATCTAAACTGCTATCTGTGTAAACATGCATACATCTTCACCGCTATCTGTATAAACATGGAAATATGTACAGCGCTACCTGTATAAACATGGAAGTATCAGCACTGCTATCGGTATGAACAGGCAATATCTACAAGGTTATCTGTATGAACATGGAAATATCTACACCGCTATCTGTGTAAACATGCATACATTTTCACCGCTATCTGTATAAACATGGAAATATCTACACCGCTATCTTTATGAACATGGAAATATCTACACCGCTATCTGTTTGAACATGGAAATATATACAGGGCTATCTGCTTGAAAATGGAAATATCTACACTGCTATCTGTATGAACATGGAAATATATACACCGCTATCTGTATGAACATGGAAATATCTACACCGCTTTCTGTATGAACATGGAAATATCTACACTGCTGTCTGTAAGAACATGGAAATATCGTCACCGCCATCTGTATGAACATGGATATATCTACACAGCCATCTGTATGAACATGGAAATATCTGCACAGCCATCTGTATGAACATATAAATATCTACACCGCCATCTGTATTAAGATGGAGATATCTACACCGCTATCTGTACAAACATGGAAATATCTACACCGCTATCTGTATGAACATGGAAATATCTACACCGCTCTCTGTATGAACATGGAAATATCTTCACCGCCATCTGTATGAACATGGATACATCTTCACAGCCATCTGGATGAACATGGAAATATCTACAACGCTATCTGTATGAACATGGAAATATCTAAACTGCTATCTGTGTAAACATGCATACATCTTCACCGCTATCTGTATAAACATGGAAATATGTACAGCGCTACCTGTATAAACATGGAAGTATCAGCACTGCTATCGGTATGAACAGGCAATATCTACAAGGTTATCTGTATGAACATGGAAATATCTACACCGCTATCTGCATGAAAATGGAAATATCTATACAGCTATCTGCATATACATGGAAATATCTACAAAGCTGTCTCTTTACACATGGAAATAACTACACCGCTATCTGTATAAACATGGAAATATCTACACCGCTATCTGTATAAACATGGAAATATCTACACCGCTATCTGTATAAACATGGAATTATCTACACCGCAACCTGTATAAACATGGAAATATCAGCACCGCTATCTGTATGACCATGGGAATATCTACACCGCTATCTCTATGAACATGGAAATACCTACACCGCTATCTACATGAACATGGAAATAGCTACACCGCTATCTGTATGAACATGGAAATATCTACACCACTATCTGTATGACATTGGAAATATCTACACCGCTGTCTGTATGAACATGGAAATATCTACACCGCTATCTGTATGAACATGGAAATATCTTCACCGCCATCTGTATGAACATGGATATATTTACACAGCCATATGGATGAAGACGGAAATATCTACAGCGCTATCTGTGTAAACATGTATACATCTTCACCACTATCTGTTTAAACATGGAAATATGTACACAGCTATCTGTATGAACAAGGAAAGATCTACACCGCTATCTGTTTGAACATGGAAATATCTACACCGCTATCTGCATGAAAATGGAAATATATACAAAGCTATCTGCATATACATGGAAATATCTATACAGCTATCTCTTTACACATGGAAATAACTACACAGCTATCTCTATAAACATGGAAATATCTACACCGCCATCTGTATGAACATGGAAATATCTGCACCGCCATCTGTATGATCATATAAATATCTACACCGCCATCTGTATTAAGATGGAGATATCTACTCCGCTATCTGTATAAACATGGAAATATCTACACCGATATCTGTATAAACATGGAAATATCTACACCGCTATCTGTATGAACATGGAAATATCTTCACCGCCATCTGTATGAACATGGATTTATCTACACACCCATCTGGATGAACATGGAAATATCTACACCGCTATCTCTATGAAAATGGAAATAGCTACACCGCTATCTGAATGAACATGGAAATATCTACACCGCTATCTGTATGAACATGGAAATATCTACACTGCTATCTGTATGAACATGGAAATATCTACACCGCTACCTGTATCAACATGGAAATATCAGCACCGCTATCTGTATGAACATGGAAATATCTACACAGCCTTCTGGATGAACATGGAAATATCTACACCGCTATCTGTATGAACATGGAAATATCTACACCGCTATCTGTATGAACATGGAAATAACTACACGGCTATCTGTATGAACATGGAAATATTTACACCGCTATCTGTATGAACATGGAAATATCTACACCACTATCTGTGCAAACATGCATACATCTTCACCGCTATCTGTATAAACATGGAAATATCTACACCGCTATCTGTATGAACATGGAAATATCTACACCGCTAACTGTTTGAACATGGAAATATCTACACCGCTATCTGCATGAAAATGGAAATATTTACACAGCTATCTGCATATACACGGAAATATCTACAAAGCTATTTCTTTACACATGGAAATAACTACACCGCTATCTCTATAAACATGGAAATATCTACACCATCATCTGTATGAACATGGAAATATCTGCACCGCCATCAGTATGAACATATAAATATCTACACCGCCATCTGTATTAAGATGGAGATATCTACACAGGTATCTGTATAAACATGGAAATAACTACACCGCTATCTGTATAAACATGGAAATATCTACACCGCTATCTGTATAAACATGGAAATATCTACACCGCTACCTGTATAAACATGGAAATATCAGCACCGCTATCTGTATGAACATGGAAATATCTACACCGCTATCTGTATGAACATGGAAATATCTACACCGCCATCTGCATGAAAATGGAAATATCTACACAGCTATCTGCATATACATGGAAATATCTACAAAGCTATCTCTTTACACATGGAAATAACTACACCGCTATCTCTATAAACATGGAAATATCTACACCACTATCTGTATGAACATGGATATATCTACACCGCTATCTGTATGAATATGGAAATACCTTCACCGCCATCTGTATGAACATGGATATATCTACACAGCCATCTGGATGAACATGGAAATATCTACACCGCTATCTGTAGGAACATGGAAATAGCTACACTACTAACTGTATGAACATGGAAATATCTACACCGCTATCTGTATAAACATGGAAATATCTACACCGCTATCTGTATGAACATGGAAATATCATCACCGCCATCTGTGTGAACATGCATATATCTACACAGCCATCTGGATGAACATGTAAATATCTACGCCGCTATCTGTATGAACATGGAAATACCTACACAGCCATCTGGATGAACATGAAAATATCTACACCGCTATCTGTGTAAACATGCATAAACCTTCACCGCTATCTGTATGAACATGGAAATATCTGCACCGCCATCTGTATGAACATTTAAATATCTACACCGCCATCTGTATTAAGATGGAGATATCTACACCACTATCTGCATAAACATGGAAATATCTACACCGCTATTTGTATAAACATGGAAATATCTACACCGCTATGTGTATAAACATGGAAATATCTACACCGCTATCTGTATAAACATGGAAATATCTACACCGCTACCGGTATAAACATGGAAATGTCAGCACCGCTATCAGTATGAACATGGAAGTTTCTACACCGCCATCTGTATGAACATGGAAATATCTTCACCGCCATCCGTATGAACATGGAAATATCTGCTCTGCCATCTGTATGAACATATAAATATCTACAGCACCATCTGTATTAAGATGGAGATAACTACACCGCTATCTGTATAAACATGGAAATATCTACACCGCTATTTGTATAAACATGGAAATATCTACACCGCTACCTGTATAAACATGGAAGTATCAGCACCGCTATCGGTATGAACATGGCAATATCTACAAGGTTATCTGTATGAACATGGAAATATCTACACCGCTATCTGTATGAACATGGAAATGTCTTCACCGCCATCTGTATGAACATGGATATATCTACACAGCCATCTGGATGAACATGGAAATATCTACACCGCTACCTGTATAAACATGGAAATATCTACACCGCTACCTGTATAAACATGGAAATATCAGCACCGCTATCAGTATGAACATGGAAATATCAACACCGCCGTCTGTATGAACATGGAAATATCGTCACCTCCATCTGTATGAACATGGATATATCTACACAGCCATCTGTATGAACATGGAAATATCTTCACCGCCATCTGTATGAACATGGATATGTCTTCACAGCCGTCTGTATGAACATGGAAATATCTACACCGCTATCTGTGTAAACATGCATACATCTTCACAGCTATCTGTATAAACATGGAAATATATACACCGCTATCTGTATGGACATGGAAATATCTACACCGCTATCTGTTTGAACATGGAATTATCTACACCGCTATCTGCATGAAAATGGAAATATCTACACAACTATCTGCATGTAAATGGAAATATCTACACAGCTATCTCTTTGCACATGGAAATAACTACACCTCTATCTCTAAAAACATGGAAATATCTACACCGCCATCTGTATGAACATGGAAATATCTACACCGCCATCTGTATAAGAAGGAGATATCTACACCGCTATCTGTATAAACATGGAAATATCTACACCGCTACCTCTATAAACATGGAAATATCAGCACCGCTATCAGTATGAACATGGAAATATCAACACCGCCGTCTGTATGAACATGGAAATATCGTCACCTCCATCTGTATGAACATGGATATATCTACACAGCCATCTGTATGAACATGGAAATAGCTTCACCGCCATCTGTATGAACATGGATGTGTCTTCACAGCCGTCTGTATGAACATGGAAATATCTACACCGCTATCTGTGTAAACATGCATACATCTTCACAGCTATCTGTATAAACATGGAAATATCTACACCGCTATCTGTATGGACATGGAAATATCAACACCGCTATCTGTTTGAACATGGAAATATCTACACCGCTATCTGCATGAAAATGGAAATATCTACACAACTATCTGCATGTAAATGGAAATATCTACACAGCTATCTCTTTGCACATGGAAATAACTACACCTCTATCTCTAAAAACATGGAAATATCTACACCGCCATCTGTATGAACATGGAAATATCTACACCGCCATCTGTATAAGAAGAAGATATCTACACCGCTATCTGTATAAACATGGAACTATCTACACCGCTATCTGTATGAACATGGAAATATCTTCACCGCTATCTGTATAAACACGTAAATATGTACACCGCTACCTGTATAAACATGGAAGTATCAGCACTGCTATCGGTATGAACATGGCAATATCTACACGGTTATCTGTATGAACATGGAAATATCTACACCGCTATCTGTATGAACATGGAAATATCTTCACAGCCATCTGTATGAACATGGATATATCTACACAGCCATCTGGATGAACATGGAAATATCTACACCGCTATCTGTATGAACATGGAAATATCTACACCGCTATCTGTATGAACATGGAAATATCTACACAGCCTTCTGGGTGAACATGGAAATATCTACACCGCTATCTGTATGAACATGGAAATACATGCACCGCTATCTGTATGAATATGGAAATATCTGCACCGCTATCTGTATGAACATGGAAATATCTACACCGCTATCTGTATGAACATGGAAATATCTTCACTGCCATCTGTATGAACATGGATATATCTACACAGCCATCTGGATGAAGATGGAAATATCTACACCGCTATCTGTGTAAACATGCATACATTTTCACCGCTATCTGTATAAACATGGAAATATCTACACCGCTATCTTTATGAACATGGAAATATCTACACCGCTATCTGTTTGAACATGGAAATATATACAGCGCTATCTGCTTGAAAATGGAAATATCTACACTGCTATCTGTATGAACATGGAAATATATACACCGCTATCTGTATGAACATGGAAATATCTACACCGCTTTCTGTATGAACATGGAAATATCTACATCGCTATCTGTATGAACATGGAAATATCTTCACCGCCATCTGTATGAACATGGATATATCTACACAGCCATCTGGATGAACATGGAAATATCTGCACCGCTATCTGTATGAAGATGGAAATATCTACACCGCTATCTGTATGAACATGGATATAACTACACAGCCATCTGGATGAACATGGAAATATCTACACCGCTATCTGTGTAAACATGCATACATCTTCACCACTATCAGTATAAACATGGAAATATCTACACCGCTATCTTTATGAACATTGAAATATCTACACCGCTAACTGTTTGAACAGGGAAATATATACACCGCTATCTGCATGAAAATGGAAATATCCACACAGCTATCTGCATATACATGGAAATATCTACACAGCTATCTCTTTACACATGGAAATAACTACACCACTATCTGTATGAACATGGAAATATCTACACCGCCGTCTGTATGAACATGGAAATATCTGCACAGCCATCTGTATGAACATATAAATATCTACACCGCCATCTGTATTAACATGGAGATATCTACACCACTATCTGTACAAACATGGAAATATCCAAACCGCTATCTGTGTAAACATGCATACATCTTCACCGCTGTCTGTATAAACATGGAAATATGTACACCGCTACCTGTATAAACATGGAAGTATCAGCACTGCTATCGGTATAAACATGGAAATATCTACATGGCTATCTGTATGAACATGGAAATATCTGCAACACTATCTGTATGAACATGGAAATATCTACACCGCTATCTGTATGAACATGGAAATATCTACACCGCCATCTGCATGAAAATGGAAATATCTACACAGCTATCTGCATATACATGGAAATATCTACAAAGCTATCTCTTTACACATGGAAATAACTACACCGCTATCTCTATAAACATGGAAATATCTACACCACTATCTGTATGAACATGGATATATCTACACCGCTATCTGTATGAATATGGAAATACCTTCACCGCCATCTGTATGAACATGGATATATCTACACAGCCATCTGGATGAACATGGAAATATCTACACCGCTATCTGTAGGAACATGGAAATAGCTACACTACTAACTGTATGAACATGGAAATATCTACACCGCTATCTGTATAAACATGGAAATATCTACACCGCTATCTGTATGAACATGGAAATATCTTCACCGCCATCTGTGTGAACATGCATATATCTACACAGCCATCTGGATGAACATGTAAATATCTACGCCGCTATCTGTATGAACATGGAAATACCTACACAGCCATCTGGATGAACATGAAAATATCTACACCGCTATCTGTGTAAACATGCATAAACCTTCACCGCTATCTGTATGAACATGGAAATATCTGCACCGCCATCTGTATGAACATTTAAATATCTACACCGCCATCTGTATTAAGATGGAGATATCTACACCACTATCTGCATAAACATGGAAATATCTACACCGCTATTTGTATAAACATGGAAATATCTACACCGCTATGTGTATAAACATGGAAATATCTACACCGCTATCTGTATAAACATGGAAATATCTACACCGCTACCGGTATAAACATGGAAATGTCAGCACCGCTATCAGTATGAACATGGAAGTTTCTACACCGCCATCTGTATGAACATGGAAATATCTTCACCGCCATCCGTATGAACATGGAAATATCTGCTCTGCCATCTGTATGAACATATAAATATCTACAGCACCATCTGTATTAAGATGGAGATAACTACACCGCTATCTGTATAAACATGGAAATATCTACACCGCTATTTGTATAAACATGGAAATATCTACACCGCTACCTGTATAAACATGGAAGTATCAGCACCGCTATCGGTATGAACATGGCAATATCTACAAGGTTATCTGTATGAACATGGAAATATCTACACCGCTATCTGTATGAACATGGAAATGTCTTCACCGCCATCTGTATGAACATGGATATATCTACACAGCCATCTGGATGAACATGGAAATATCTACACCGCTACCTGTATAAACATGGAAATATCTACACCGCTACCTGTATAAACATGGAAATATCAGCACCGCTATCAGTATGAACATGGAAATATCAACACCGCCGTCTGTATGAACATGGAAATATCGTCACCTCCATCTGTATGAACATGGATATATCTACACAGCCATCTGTATGAACATGGAAATATCTTCACCGCCATCTGTATGAACATGGATATGTCTTCACAGCCGTCTGTATGAACATGGAAATATCTACACCGCTATCTGTGTAAACATGCATACATCTTCACAGCTATCTGTATAAACATGGAAATATATACACCGCTATCTGTATGGACATGGAAATATCTACACCGCTATCTGTTTGAACATGGAATTATCTACACCGCTATCTGCATGAAAATGGAAATATCTACACAACTATCTGCATGTAAATGGAAATATCTACACAGCTATCTCTTTGCACATGGAAATAACTACACCTCTATCTCTAAAAACATGGAAATATCTACACCGCCATCTGTATGAACATGGAAATATCTACACCGCCATCTGTATAAGAAGGAGATATCTACACCGCTATCTGTATAAACATGGAAATATCTACACCGCTACCTCTATAAACATGGAAATATCAGCACCGCTATCAGTATGAACATGGAAATATCAACACCGCCGTCTGTATGAACATGGAAATATCGTCACCTCCATCTGTATGAACATGGATATATCTACACAGCCATCTGTATGAACATGGAAATAGCTTCACCGCCATCTGTATGAACATGGATGTGTCTTCACAGCCGTCTGTATGAACATGGAAATATCTACACCGCTATCTGTGTAAACATGCATACATCTTCACAGCTATCTGTATAAACATGGAAATATCTACACCGCTATCTGTATGGACATGGAAATATCTACACCGCTATCTGTTTGAACATGGAAATATCTACACCGCTATCTGCATGAAAATGGAAATATCTACACAACTATCTGCATGTAAATGGAAATATCTACACAGCTATCTCTTTGCACATGGAAATAACTACACCTCTATCTCTAAAAACATGGAAATATCTACACCGCCATCTGTATGAACATGGAAATATCTACACCGCCATCTGTATAAGAAGAAGATATCTACACCGCTATCTGTATAAACATGGAACTATCTACACCGCTATCTGTATGAACATGGAAATATCTTCACCGCTATCTGTATAAACACGTAAATATGTACACCGCTACCTGTATAAACATGGAAGTATCAGCACTGCTATCGGTATGAACATGGCAATATCTACACGGTTATCTGTATGAACATGGAAATATCTACACCGCTATCTGTATGAACATGGAAATATCTTCACAGCCATCTGTATGAACATGGATATATCTACACAGCCATCTGGATGAACATGGAAATATCTACACCGCTATCTGTATGAACATGGAAATATCTACACCGCTATCTGTATGAACATGGAAATATCTACACAGCCTTCTGGGTGAACATGGAAATATCTACACCGCTATCTGTATGAACATGGAAATACATGCACCGCTATCTGTATGAATATGGAAATATCTGCACCGCTATCTGTATGAACATGGGAATATCTACACCGCTATCTGTATGAACATGGAAATATCTTCACTGCCATCTGTATGAACATGGATATATCTACACAGCCATCTGGATGAAGATGGAAATATCTACACCGCTATCTGTGTAAACATGCATACATTTTCACCGCTATCTGTATAAACATGGAAATATCTACACCGCTATCTTTATGAACATGGAAATATCTACACCGCTATCTGTTTGAACATGGAAATATATACAGCGCTATCTGCTTGAAAATGGAAATATCTACACTGCTATCTGTATGAACATGGAAATATATACACCGCTATCTGTATGAACATGGAAATATCTACACCGCTTTCTGTATGAACATGGAAATATCTACATCGCTATCTGTATGAACATGGAAATATCTTCACCGCCATCTGTATGAACATGGATATATCTACACAGCCATCTGGATGAACATGGAAATATCTGCACCGCTATCTGTATGAAGATGGAAATATCTACACCGCTATCTGTATGAACATGGATATAACTACACAGCCATCTGGATGAACATGGAAATATCTACACCGCTATCTGTGTAAACATGCATACATCTTCACCACTATCAGTATAAACATGGAAATATCTACACCGCTATCTTTATGAACATTGAAATATCTACACCGCTAACTGTTTGAACAGGGAAATATATACACCGCTATCTGCATGAAAATGGAAATATCCACACAGCTATCTGCATATACATGGAAATATCTACACAGCTATCTCTTTACACATGGAAATAACTACACCACTATCTGTATGAACATGGAAATATCTACACCGCCGTCTGTATGAACATGGAAATATCTGCACAGCCATCTGTATGAACATATAAATATCTACACCGCCATCTGTATTAACATGGAGATATCTACACCACTATCTGTACAAACATGGAAATATCCAAACCGCTATCTGTGTAAACATGCATACATCTTCACCGCTGTCTGTATAAACATGGAAATATGTACACCGCTACCTGTATAAACATGGAAGTATCAGCACTGCTATCGGTATAAACATGGCAATATCTACATGGCTATCTGTATGAACATGGAAATATCTGCAACACTATCTGTATGAACATGGAAATATCTACACCGCTATCTCTATGAACATGGAAATATCTACACCGCTATCTGTATGAACATGGAAATAGCTACACCGCTATCTGAATGAACATGGAAATGTCTACACCACTATCGGTATGAACATGGAAATATCTACAACGCTGTCTGTATGAACATGGAAATATCTACACCGCTATCTGTATGAAAATGGAAATATCTACACCGCTATCTGTATGAACATGGATATAACTACACAGCCATCTGGATGAACATGGAAATATCTACACCGCTATATGTATGAACATGGAAATATCTACACCGCTGTCTGTATGAACATGGAAATATCTACACCACTATCTGTGTAAACATGCATACAACTTCACCGCTATCTGTATAAACATGGAAATATCTACACCGATATCTGTATGAACATGGAAATATCTACATCGCTATCTGTATGAACATGGAAATATCTACTCCGCTATCTGCATGAAAATGGAAATATCTACATAGCTATCTCCATATACATGGAAATATCTACAAAGCTATTTCTTTACACATGGAAATAACTACACCGCTATCTCTATTAACATGGAAATATCTACACCGCCATCTGTATGAACATGGAAATATCTGCACTGCCATCTGTATGAACATATAAATATCTACACCGCCATCTGTATTAAGATGGAGATATCTACACCGCTATCTGTATAAACATGGAAATATCTACACCGCTATCTGTATAAACATGGAAATATCTACACCGCTACCTGTATAAACATGGAAATATCAGCACCGCTATCTGTATGTACATGGAAATATCTACACCGCTATCTGTATGAACATGGAAATATCTACACCGCTATCTGCATGAAAATGGGAATATCTACACAGCTATCTGCATATACATGGAAATATCTACAAAGCTATCTCTTTACACATGGAAATAACTACACCGCTATCCCTGTAAACATGGAAATATCTACACCACTATCTGTATAAACATGGAAATATCTACACCGCTATCTGTATAAACAAGGAAATATCTACACCGCTATCTGTATAAACATGGAATTATCTACACCGCAACCTGTTTAAACATGGAAATATCTACACCGCTATCTGTTTGAACATGGAAATATCTACACCGCTATCTGGATGAAAATGGAAATATATACAAAGCTATCTGCATATACATGGAAATATCTATACAGCTATCTCTTTACACATGGAAATAACTACACAGCTATCTCTATAAACATGGAAATATCTACACCGCCATCTGTATAAACATGGAAATATCTGCACCGCCATCTGTATGATCATATAAATATCTACACCGCCATCTGTATTAAGATGGAGATATCTACTCCGCTATCTGTATAAACATGGAAATATCTACACCGATATCGGTATAAACTTGGAAATATCTACACCGCTATCTGTATGAACATGGAAATATCTACACCGCTATCTGTATGAACATGGAAATATCTACACCGCTACCTGTATCAACATGGAAATATCAGCACCGCTATCTGTATGAACATGGAAATATCTACACAGCCTTCTGGATGAACATGGAAATATCTACACCGCTATCTGTATGAACATGGAAATATCTACACCAATATCTGTATGAACATGGAAATATCTACACAGCCATCTGTATGAACATATAAATATCTACACCGCCATCTGTATTAAGATGGAGATATCTACACCGCTATCTGTATATACATGGAAATATCTACACCGCTATCTGTATAAACATGGAAATATCTACACCGCTATCTGTATAAACATGGAAATATCTACACCGCTACCTGTATAAACATGGAAATATCAGCACCGCTATCTGTATGAACATGGAAATATCTACACCGCTATCTGTATGAACATGGAAATATCTACACCGCTATCTGCATGAAAATGGAAATATCTACACAGCTATCTGCATATACATGGAAATATCTACAAAGCTATCTCTTTACACATGGAAATAACTACACCGCTATCTCTATAAACATGGAAATATCTACACCACTATCTGTATAAACATGGAAATATCTACACCGCTATCTGTATAAACATGGAAATATCTACACCGCTATTTGTATAAACATGGAAATAACTACACCGCTACCTGAATAAACATGGAAATATCAGCACCTCTATCTGTATTAACATGGAAATACCTACACTGCTATCTGTATGAATATGGAAATATCTACACCGATATCTGTATGAACATGGAAATATCTTCACCACCATCTGTATGAACATAGATATATCTACACAGCCATCTGGATGAACATGGAAATATCAGCACCGCTGTCTTTATGAACATGGAAATATCCACACCGCTATCTGTATGAACATGGAAATATCTACACCGCTATCTGTATGAACATGGAAATATCTTCACCGCCATCTGTATGAACATGGATATATCTACACAGCCATCTGGATGAACACGGAAATATCTACACCGCTTTCTGTATGAGCATGGAAATATCTACACCGCTATCTGTGTAAGCATGTATACATCTTCACCACTATCTGTTTCAACATGGAAATATCTACACTGCTATCTGTATGAACATGGAAATATCTACACTGCTATCTGTTTGAACATGGAAATATCTACACCGCTATCTGCATGAAAATGGAAATATCTACAAAGCTATCTGCATATACATGGAAATATCTATACAGCTATCTCTTTACACATGGAAATAACTACACCGCTATCTCTATAAACATGGAAATATCTACACCGCCATCTGTATGAACATGGAAATATCTGCACCGCCATCTGTATGATCTTATAATTATCTACACCGCCATCTGTATTAAGATGGAGATATCTACACCGCTATCTGTATAGACATGGAAATATCTACACGGATATCTGCATAAACATGGAAATATCTACACCGCTATCTGTATGAACATGGAAATATCTTCACCGCCATCTGTATGAACATGGATATATCTACACAGCCATCTGGATGAACATGGAAATATCTACACCGCTATATGTATGAACATGGAAATAGCAACACCGCTATCTGTATGAACATGGAAATATCTACACCGCTATCTGTATGAACATGGAAATATCTACACCGCTATCCGTAAGAACATGGAAATATCTTCACCGCCATCTATATGAACATGGATATATCTACACAGCCATCTGGATGAACATGGAAATATCTACACCGCTATCTCTATGAACATGGAAATATCTACACCGCTATCTGTGTTAACATGCATACATCTTCACCGCTATCTGTATAAACATGGAAATATCTACACCGCTATCTGTATGAACATGGAAATATCTACACCGCTATCTGTTTGAACATGGAAATATCTACACGGCTATCTGCATGAAAATGGAAATATCTACAGAGCTACCTGCATATACATGGAAATATCTACAAAGCTATTTCTTTACACATGGAAATAACTGCACCGCTATCTCTATAAACATAGAAATATCTACACCGCCATCTGTATGAACATGGAAATATCTGCACCATCTGTATGAACATATAAATATCTACACCGCCATCTGTATTAAGATGGAGATATCTACACCGCTATCTGTACAAACATGGAAATATCCAAATCGCTATCTGTGTAAACATGCATACATCTTCACCGCTATCTGTATAAACATGGAAATATGTACACCGCTACCTGTATAAACATGGAAGTATCAGCACTGCTATCGGTATAAACATGGCAATATCTACATGGCTATCTGTATGAACATGGAAATATCTGCACCACTATCTGTATGAACATGGAAATATCTACACCGCTATCTCTATGAACATGGAAATATCTACACCGCTATCTGTATGAACATGGAAATAGCTACACCGCTATCTGAATGAACATGGAAATGTCTACACCACTATCGGTATGAACATGGAAATATCTACACCGCTGTCTGTATGAACATGGAAATATCTACACCGCTATCTGTATGAAAATGGAAATATCTACACCGCTATCTGTATGAACATGGATATAACTACACAGCCATCTGGATGAACATGGAAATATCTACACCGCTATATGTGTGAACATGGAAATATCTACACCGCTGTCTGTATGAACATGGAATTATCTACACCACTATCTGTGTAAACATGCATACAACTTCACCGCTATCTGTATAAACATGGAAATATCTACACCGATATCTGTATGAACATGGAAATATCTACACCGCTATCTGTTTGAACATGGAAATATCTACTCCGCTATCTGCATGAAAATGGAAATATCTACATAGCTATCTCCATATACATGGAAATATCTACAAAGCTCTTTCTTTACACATGAAAATAACTACACCGCTGTCTCTATTAACATGGAAAAATCTACACCGCCATCTGTATGAACATGGAAATATCTGCACCGCTATCTGTATGAACATATAAATATCTACACCGCCATCTGTATTAAGATGGAGATATCTACACAACTATCTGCATAAACATGGAAATATCTACACCGCTATCTGTATAAACATGGAAATATCTACACCGCTATGTGTATAAACATGGAAATATCTACACCGCTATCTGTATAAACATGGAAATATCTACACCGCTACCTGTATAAACATGGAAATATCAGCACCGCTATCAGTATGAACATGGAAGTTTCTACACCGCCATCTGTATGAACATGGAAATATCTTCACCGCCATACGTATGAACATGGAAATATCTGCACCGCCAACTGTATGAACATATAAATATCTACACCGCCATCTGTATTAAGATGGAGATATCTACTCCACTATCTGTATAAACATGGAAATATCTACACCGATATCTGTATAAACATGGAAATGTCTACACCGCTATCTGTATGAACATGGAAATATCTTCACCGCCATCTGTATGAACATGGATTTATCTACACACCCATCTGGATGAACATGGAAATATCTACACCGCTATCTGTATGAACATGGAAATATCTACACCGCTATCTGTATGAACATGGAAATATCTACACCGCTACCTGTATAAACATGGAAATATCAGCACCGCTATCTGTATGAACATGGAAATATCTACAAAGCCTTCTGGATGAACATGGAAATATCTACACCGCTATCTGTATGAACATGGAAATATCTACACCAATATCTGTATGAACATGGAAATATCTACACAGCCATCTCTATGAACATATAAATATCTACACCGCCATCTGTATTAAGATGGAGATATCTACACCGCTATCTGTATATACATGGAAATATCTACACCGCTATCTGTATAAACATGGAAATATCTACACCGCTATCTGTATAAACATGGAAATATCTACACCGCTACCTGTATAAACATGGAAATATCAGCACCGCTATCTGTATAAACATGGAAATATCTACACCACTATCTGTATAAACATGGAAATATCTACAACGCTACCTGTATAAACATGGAAATATCAGCACCGCTATCTGTATGAACATGGAAATACCTACACTGCTATCTGTATGAACATGGAAATATCTACACCGATATCTGTATGAACATGGAAATATCTTCACCACCATCTGTATGAAGATAGATATATCTACACAGCCATCTGGATGAACATGGAAATATCAGCACCGCTGTCTGTATGAACATGGAAATATCTACACCACTATCTGTATGAACATGGAAATATCTACACCGCTATCTGTATGAACATGGAAATATCTTCACCGCCATCTGTATGAACATGGATATATCAACACAGCCATCTGGATGAACACGGAAATATCTACACCGCTATCTGTATGAGCATGGAAATATCTACACCGCTATATGTGTAAACATGTATACATCTTCACCACTATCTGTTTCAACATGGAAATATCTACACTGCTATCTGTCTGAACATGGAAATATCTACACCGCTATCTGTTTGAACATGGAAATATCTACACCGCTATCTGCATGAAAATGGAAATATCTACAAAGCTATCTGCATATACATGGAAATATCTATACAGCTATCTCTTTACACATGGAAATAACTACACCGCTATCTCTATAAACATGGAAATATCTACCCCGCCATCTGTATGAACATGGAAATATCTACACCGCCATCTGTATTAAGAAGGAGATATCTACATCGCTATCTGTATAAACATGGAAATATCTACACCGCTATCTGTATGAACATGGAAATATCTACACCGCTATCTGTATAAACACGGAAATATGTACACCGCTACCTGTATAAACATGGAAGTATCAGCACCGCTATCGGTATGAACAGGGCAATATCTACACGGCTATCTGTATGAACATGGAAATATCTACTCCGCTATCTGTATGAACACGGAAATATCTTCACAGCCATCTGTATGAACATGGATATATCTACACAGCCATCTGGATGAACATGGAAATATCTACACCGCTATCTGTATGAACATGGAAATATCTACGCCGCTATCTGTATGAACATGGAAATATCTACACAGCCATCTGGGTGAACATGGAAATATCTACACCGCTATCTGTATCAACATGGAAATACATGCACCGCTATCTGTATGAATATGGAAATATCTACACCGCTATCTGTATGAACATGGAAATATCTACACCGCTATCTGTATGAACATGGAAATATCTTCACTGCCATCTGTATGAACATGGATATATCTACACAGCCATCTGGATGAAGATGGAAATATCTACACCGCTATCTGTGTAAACATGCATACATTTTCACCGCTATCTGTATAAACATGGAAATATCTACACCGCTATCTTTATGAACATGGAAATATCTACACCGCTATCTGTTTGAACATGGAAATATATACAGCGCTATCTGCTTGAAAATGGAAATATCTACACTGCTATCTGTATGAACATGGAAATATATACACCGCTATCTGTATGAACATGGAAATATCTACACCGCTTTCTGTATGAACATGGAAATATCTACATCGCTATCTGTATGAACATGGAAATATCTTCACCGCCATCTGTATGAACATGGATATATCTACACAGCCATCTGGATGAACATGGAAATATCTGCACCGCTATCTGTATGAAGATGGAAATATCTACACCGCTATCTGTATGAACATGGATATAACTACACAGCCATCTGGATGAACATGGAAATATCTACACCGCTATCTGTGTAAACATGCATACATCTTCACCACTATCAGTATAAACATGGAAATATCTACACCGCTATCTTTATGAACATTGAAATATCTACACCGCTAACTGTTTGAACAGGGAAATATATACACCGCTATCTGCATGAAAATGGAAATATCCACACAGCTATCTGCATATACATGGAAATATCTACACAGCTATCTCTTTACACATGGAAATAACTACACCACTATCTGTATGAACATGGAAATATCTACACCGCCGTCTGTATGAACATGGAAATATCTGCACAGCCATCTGTATGAACATATAAATATCTACACCGCCATCTGTATTAACATGGAGATATCTACACCACTATCTGTACGAACATGGAAATATCCAAACCGCTATCTGTGTAAACATGCATACATCTTCACCGCTGTCTGTATAAACATGGAAATATGTACACCGCTACCTGTATAAACATGGAAGTATCAGCACTGCTATCGGTATAAACATGGCAATATCTACATGGCTATCTGTATGAACATGGAAATATCTGCAACACTATCTGTATGAACATGGAAATATCTACACCGCTATCTCTATGAACATGGAAATATCTACACCGCTATCTGTATGAACATGGAAATAGCTACACCGCTATCTGAATGAACATGGAAATGTCTACACCACTATCGGTATGAACATGGAAATATCTACAACGCTGTCTGTATGAACATGGAAATATCTACACCGCTATCTGTATGAAAATGGAAATATCTACACCGCTATCTGTATGAACATGGATATAACTACACAGCCATCTGGATGAACATGGAAATATCTACACCGCTATATGTATGAACATGGAAATATCTACACCGCTGTCTGTATGAACATGGAAATATCTACACCACTATCTGTGTAAACATGCATACAACTTCACCGCTATCTGTATAAACATGGAAATATCTACACCGATATCTGTATGAACATGGAAATATCTACATCGCTATCTGTATGAACATGGAAATATCTACTCCGCTATCTGCATGAAAATGGAAATATCTACATAGCTATCTCCATATACATGGAAATATCTACAAAGCTATTTCTTTACACATGGAAATAACTACACCGCTATCTCTATTAACATGGAAATATCTACACCGCCATCTGTATGAACATGGAAATATCTGCACTGCCATCTGTATGAACATATAAATATCTACACCGCCATCTGTATTAAGATGGAGATATCTACACCGCTATCTGTATAAACATGGAAATATCTACACCGCTATCTGTATAAACATGGAAATATCTACACCGCTACCTGTATAAACATGGAAATATCAGCACCGCTATCTGTATGTACATGGAAATATCTACACCGCTATCTGTATGAACATGGAAATATCTACACCGCTATCTGCATGAAAATGGGAATATCTACACAGCTATCTGCATATACATGGAAATATCTACAAAGCTATCTCTTTACACATGGAAATAACTACACCGCTATCTCTGTAAACATGGAAATATCTACACCACTATCTGTATAAACATGGAAATATCTACACCGCTATCTGTATAAACAAGGAAATATCTACACCGCTATCTGTATAAACATGGAATTATCTACACCGCAACCTGTTTAAACATGGAAATATCTACACCGCTATCTGTTTGAACATGGAAATATCTACACCGCTATCTGGATGAAAATGGAAATATATACAAAGCTATCTGCATATACATGGAAATATCTATACAGCTATCTCTTTACACATGGAAATAACTACACAGCTATCTCTATAAACATGGAAATATCTACACCGCCATCTGTATAAACATGGAAATATCTGCACCGCCATCTGTATGATCATATAAATATCTACACCGCCATCTGTATTAAGATGGAGATATCTACTCCGCTATCTGTATAAACATGGAAATATCTACACCGATATCGGTATAAACATGGAAATATCTACACCGCTATCTGTATGAACATGGAAATATCTACACCGCTATCTGTATGAACATGGAAATATCTACACCGCTACCTGTATCAACATGGAAATATCAGCACCGCTATCTGTATGAACATGGAAATATCTACACAGCCTTCTGGATGAACATGGAAATATCTACACCGCTATCTGTATGAACATGGAAATATCTACACCAATATCTGTATGAACATGGAAATATCTACACAGCCATCTGTATGAACATATAAATATCTACACCGCCATCTGTATTAAGATGGAGATATCTACACCGCTATCTGTATATACATGGAAATATCTACACCGCTATCTGTATAAACATGGAAATATCTACACCGCTATCTGTATAAACATGGAAATATCTACACCGCTACCTGTATAAACATGGAAATATCAGCACCGCTATCTGTATGAACATGGAAATATCTACACCGCTATCTGTATGAACATGGAAATATCTACACCGCTATCTGCATGAAAATGGAAATATCTACACAGCTATCTGCATATACATGGAAATATCTACAAAGCTATCTCTTTACACATGGAAATAACTACACCGCTATCTCTATAAACATGGAAATATCTACACCACTATCTGTATAAACATGGAAATATCTACACCGCTATCTGTATAAACATGGAAATATCTACACCGCTATTTGTATAAACATGGAAATAACTACACCGCTACCTGAATAAACATGGAAATATCAGCACCTCTATCTGTATTAACATGGAAATACCTACACTGCTATCTGTATGAATATGGAAATATCTACACCGATATCTGTATGAACATGGAAATATCTTCACCACCATCTGTATGAACATAGATATATCTACACAGCCATCTGGATGAACATGGAAATATCAGCACCGCTGTCTTTATGAACATGGAAATATCCACACCGCTATCTGTATGAACATGGAAATATCTACACCGCTATCTGTATGAACATGGAAATATCTTCACCGCCATCTGTATGAACATGGATATATCTACACAGCCATCTGGATGAACACGGAAATATCTACACCGCTTTCTGTATGAGCATGGAAATATCTACACCGCTATCTGTGTAAACATGTATACATCTTCACCACTATCTGTTTCAACATGGAAATATCTACACTGCTATCTGTATGAACATGGAAATATCTACACTGCTATCTGTTTGAACATGGAAATATCTACACCGCTATCTGCATGAAAATGGAAATATCTACAAAGCTATCTGCATATACATGGAAATATCTATACAGCTATCTCTTTACACATGGAAATAACTACACCGCTATCTCTATAAACATGGAAATATCTACACCGCCATCTGTATGAACATGGAAATATCTGCACCGCCATCTGTATGATCTTATAATTATCTACACCGCCATCTGTATTAAGATGGAGATATCTACACCGCTATCTGTATAGACATGGAAATATCTACACGGATATCTGCATAAACATGGAAATATCTACACCGCTATCTGTATGAACATGGAAATATCTTCACCGCCATCTGTATGAACATGGATATATCTACACAGCCATCTGGATGAACATGGAAATATCTACACCGCTATATGTATGAACATGGAAATAGCAACACCGCTATCTGTATGAACATGGAAATATCTACACCGCTATCTGTATGAACATGGAAATATCTACACCGCTATCCGTAAGAACATGGAAATATCTTCACCGCCATCTATATGAACATGGATATATCTACACAGCCATCTGGATGAACATGGAAATATCTACACCGCTATCTCTATGAACATGGAAATATCTACACCGCTATCTGTGTTAACATGCATACATCTTCACCGCTATCTGTATAAACATGGAAATATCTACACCGCTATCTGTATGAACATGGAAATATCTACACCGCTATCTGTTTGAACATGGAAATATCTACACGGCTATCTGCATGAAAATGGAAATATCTACAGAGCTACCTGCATATACATGGAAATATCTACAAAGCTATTTCTTTACACATGGAAATAACTGCACCGCTATCTCTATAAACATAGAAATATCTACACCGCCATCTGTATGAACATGGAAATATCTGCACCATCTGTATGAACATATAAATATCTACACCGCCATCTGTATTAAGATGGAGATATCTACACCGCTATCTGTACAAACATGGAAATATCCAAATCGCTATCTGTGTAAACATGCATACATCTTCACCGCTATCTGTATAAACATGGAAATATGTACACCGCTACCTGTATAAACATGGAAGTATCAGCACTGCTATCGGTATAAACATGGCAATATCTACATGGCTATCTGTATGAACATGGAAATATCTGCACCACTATCTGTATGAACATGGAAATATCTACACCGCTATCTCTATGAACATGGAAATATCTACACCGCTATCTGTATGAACATGGAAATAGCTACACCGCTATCTGAATGAACATGGAAATGTCTACACCACTATCGGTATGAACATGGAAATATCTACACCGCTGTCTGTATGAACATGGAAATATCTACACCGCTATCTGTATGAAAATGGAAATATCTACACCGCTATCTGTATGAACATGGATATAACTACACAGCCATCTGGATGAACATGGAAATATCTACACCGCTATATGTGTGAACATGGAAATATCTACACCGCTGTCTGTATGAAAATGGAATTATCTACACCACTATCTGTGTAAACATGCATACAACTTCACCGCTATCTGTATAAACATGGAAATATCTACACCGATATCTGTATGAACATGGAAATATCTACACCGCTATCTGTTTGAACATGGAAATATCTACTCCGCTATCTGCATGAAAATGGAAATATCTACATAGCTATCTCCATATACATGGAAATATCTACAAAGCTCTTTCTTTACACATGAAAATAACTACACCGCTGTCTCTATTAACATGGAAAAATCTACACCGCCATCTGTATGAACATGGAAATATCTGCACCGCTATCTGTATGAACATATAAATATCTACACCGCCATCTGTATTAAGATGGAGATATCTACACAACTATCTGCATAAACATGGAAATATCTACACCGCTATCTGTATAAACATGGAAATATCTACACCGCTATGTGTATAAACATGGAAATATCTACACCGCTATCTGTATAAACATGGAAATATCTACACCGCTACCTGTATAAACATGGAAATATCAGCACCGCTATCAGTATGAACATGGAAGTTTCTACACCGCCATCTGTATGAACATGGAAATATCTTCACCGCCATACGTATGAACATGGAAATATCTGCACCGCCAACTGTATGAACATATAAATATCTACACCGCCATCTGTATTAAGATGGAGATATCTACACCGCTATCTGTATAAACATGGAAATATCTACACCGCTATCTTTATAAACATGGAAATATCTACACCGCTATCTGTATAAACATGGAAATATCTACACAGCTACCTGTATAAACATGGAAATATCAGCACCGCTATCTGTATGAACATGGAAATATCTACACCGCCGTCTGTATGAACATGGAAATATCGTCACCGCCATCTGTATGAACATGGATATATCTACACAGCCATCTGTATGAACATGGAAATATCTTCACCACCATCTGTATGAACATGGATATGTCTACACAGCCGTCTGGATGAACATGGAAATATCTACACCGCTATCTGTGTAAACATGCATACATCTTCACCGCTATCTGTATAAACATGGAAATATCTACACAGCTATCTGTATGAACATGGAAATATCTACACAGCTATCTGTTTGAACATGGAAATATCTACACCGCTATCGGCATGAAAATGGAAATATCGACACAACTATCTGCATATATGTGGAAATATCTACACAGCTATCTCTTTGCACATGGAAATAACTACACCGCTATCTCTATAAACATGGAAATATCTACACCGCCATCTGTATGAACATGGAAATATCTACACCGCCATCTGTATTAAGATGGAGATATCTACACCGCTATCTGTATAAACATGGAAATATCTACACCGCTATCTGTATGAACATGGAAATATCTACACAGCTATCTGCATATACATGGAAATATCTACACAGCTATCTCTTTACACATGGAAATAACTACACCACTATCTGTATGAACATGGAAATATCTACACCGCCGTCTGTATGAACATGGAAATATCTGCACAGCCATCTGTATGAACATATAAATATATACACCGCCATCTGTATTAAGATGGAGATATCTACACCGCTATCTGTACAAACATGGAAATATCTACACCGCTATCTTTATGAACATGGAAATATCTACACCGCTCTCTGTATGAACATGGAAATACCTTCACCGCCATCTGTATGAACATGGATATATCTACACAGCCATCTGGATGAACATGGAAATATCTACAACGCTATCTGTATGAACATGGAAATATCTAAACCGCTATCTGTGTAAACATGCATACATCTTCACCGCTATCTGTATAAACATGGAAATATGTACAGCGCTACCTGTATAAACATGGAAGTATCAGCACCGCTATCGGTATAAACATGGCAATATCTACATGGCTATCTGTATGAACATGGAAATATCTGCACCACTATCTGTATGAACATGGAAATATCTACACCGCTATCTCTATGAACATGGAAATATCTACACCGCTATCTGCATGAACATGGAAATAGCTACACCGCTATCTGTATGAACATGGAAATATCTACACCACTATCGGTATGAACATTTAAATATCTACACCGCTGTCTGTATGAACATGGAAATATCTACACCGCTATCAGTATGAACATGGAAATATCTACACCGCTATCTGTATGAACATGGATATAACTACACAGCCATCTGGATGAACATGGAAATATCTACACCGCTATATGTATGAACATGGAAATATCTACACCGCTGTCTGTATGAACATGGAAATATCTACACCGCCATCTGAATGAACATGGATATATCTACACAGCCATCTGGATGAACATGGAAATATCTACACCGCTATCTGTATGAACATGGAAATATCTACACCATTATCTGTGTAAACATGCATACATCTTCACCGCTATCTGTATAAACATGGAAATATCTACACCGCTATCTCTATGAACATGGAAATATCTACACCGCTATCTGTTTGAACATGGAAATATCTACTCCGCTATCTGCATGAAAATGGAAATATCTACATAGCTATCTCCATATACATGGAAATATCTACAAAGCTATTTCTTTACACATGGAAATAACTACACCGCTATCTCTATTAACATGGAAATATCTACACCGCCATCTGTATGAACATGGAAATATCTGCACCGCCATCTGTATGAACATATAAATATCTACACCGCAATCTGTATTAAGATGGAGATATCTACACCGCTATCTGTATAAACATGGAAATATCTACACCGCAATCTGTATAAACATGGAAATATCTACACCGCTACCTGTATAAACATGGAAATATCAGCACCGCTATCTGTATGTAGATGGAAATATCTACACCGCTATCTGTATGAACATGGAAATATCTACACCGCTATCTGCATGAAAATGGAAATATCTACACAGCTATCTGCATATACATGGAAATATCTACAAAGCTATCTCTTTACACATGGAAATAACTAGACCGCTATCTCTGTAAACATGGAAATATATACACCACTATCTGTATAAACATGGAAATATCTACACCGCTATCTGTATAAACATGGAAATATCTACACCGCTATCTGTATAAACATGGAAATATCTACACCGCTATCTGTATAAACATGGAATTATCTACACCGCAACCTGTATAAACATGGAAATATCAGCACCGCTATCTGTATGACCATGGAAATATCTACACCGCTATCCCTATGAACATGGAAATACCTACACCGCTATCTGTATGAACATGGAAATAGCTACACCGCTATCTGTATAAACACGTAAATATGTACAGCGCTACCTGTATAAACATGGAAGTATCAGCACCGCTATCGGTATAAACATGGCAATATCTACATGGCTATCTGTATGAACATGGAAATATCTGCACCACTATCTGTATGAACATGGAAATATCTACACCGCTATCTCTATGAACATGGAAATATCTACACCGCTATCTGCATGAACATGGAAATAGCTACACCGCTATCTGTATGAACATGGAAATATCTACACCACTATCGGTATGAACATTTAAATATCTACACCGCTGTCTGTATGAACATGGAAATATCTACACCGCTATCAGTATGAACATGGAAATATCTACACCGCTATCTGTATGAACATGGATATAACTACACAGCCATCTGGATGAACATGGAAATATCTACACTGCTATATGTATGAACATGGAAATATCTACACCGCTGTCTGTATGAACATGGAAATATCTACACCGCCATCTGAATGAACATGGATATATCTACACAGCCATCTGGATGAACATGGAAATATCTACACCGCTATCTGTATAAACATGGAAATATCTACACCATTATCTGTGTAAACATGCATACATCTTCACCGCTATCTGTATAAACATGGAAATATCTACACCGCTATCTCTATGAACATGGAAATATCTACACCGCTATCTGTTTGAACATGGAAATATCTACTCCGCTATCTGCATGAAAATGGAAATATCTACATAGCTATCTCCATATACATGGAAATATCTACAAAGCTATTTCTTTACACATGGAAATAACTACACCGCTATCTCTATTAACATGGAAATATCTACACCGCCATCTGTATGAACATGGAAATATCTGCACCGCCATCTGTATGAACATATAAATATCTACACCACAATCTGTATTAAGATGGAGATATCTACACCGCTATCTGTATAAACATGGAAATATCTACACCGCAATCTGTATAAACATGGAAATATCTACACCGCTACCTGTATAAACATGGAAATATCAGCACCGCTATCTGTATGTAGATGGAAATATCTACACCGCTATCTGTATGAACATGGAAATATCTACACCGCTATCTGCATGAAAATGGAAATATCTACACAGCTATCTGCATATACATGGAAATATCTACAAAGCTATCTCTTTACACATGGAAATAACTAGACCGCTATCTCTGTAAACATGGAAATATATACACCACTATCTGTATAAACATGGAAATATCTACACCGCTATCTGTATAAACATGGAAATATCTACACCGCTATCTGTATAAACATGGAAATATCTACACCGCTATCTGTATAAACATGGAATTATCTACACCGCAACCTGTATAAACATGGAAATATCAGCACCGCTATCTGTATGACCATGGAAATATCTACACCGCTATCCCTATGAACATGGAAATACCTACACCGCTATCTGTATGAACATGGAAATAGCTACACCGCTATCTGTATGAACATGTAAATATCTACACCACTATCTGTATGAACATGGAAATATCTACACCGCTGTCTGTATGAACATGGAAATATCTACACCGATATCTGTATGAACATGGAAATATCTTCACCGCCATCTGTATGAACATGGATATATTTACACAGCCATCTGGATGAAGACGGAAATATCTACACTGCTATCTGTATGAGCATGGAAATATCTACACCGCTATCTTTGTAAACATGTATACATCTTCACCACTATCTGTTTAAACATGGAAATATCTACACCGCTATCTGCATGAAAATGGAAATATATACAAAGCTATCTGCATATACATGGAAATATCTATACAGCTATCTCTTTACACATGGAAATAACTCCACAGCTATCTCTATAAACATGGAAATATCTACACCGCCATCTGTATGAACATGGAAATATCTGCACCGCCATCTGTATGATCATATAAATATCTACACCGCCATCTGTATTAAGATGGAGATATCTACTCCACTATCTGTATAAACATGGAAATATCTACACCGATATCTGTATAAACATGGAAATGTCTACACCGCTATCTGTATGAACATGGAAATATCTTCACCGCCATCTGTATGAACATGGATTTATCTACACACCCATCTGGATGAACATGGAAATATCTACACCGCTATCTGTATGAACATGGAAATATCTACACCGCTATCTGTATGAACATGGAAATATCTACACCGCTACCTGTATAAACATGGAAATATCAGCACCGCTATCTGTATGAACATGGAAATATCTACAAAGCCTTCTGGATGAACATGGAAATATCTACACCGCTATCTGTATGAACATGGAAATATCTACGCCAATATCTGTATGAACATGGAAATATCTACACAGCCATCTCTATGAACATATAAATATCTACACCGCCATCTGTATTAAGATGGAGATATCTACACCGCTATCTGTATATACATGGAAATATCTACACCGCTATCTGTATAAACATGGAAATATCTACACCGCTATCTGTATAAACATGGAAATATCTACACCGCTACCTGTATAAACATGGAAATATCAGCACCGCTATCTGTATGAACATGGAAATATCTACACCGCTATCTGTATGAACATGGAAATATCTACACCGCTATCTGCATGAAAATGGAAATATCTACACAGCTATCTGCATATACATGGAAATATCTACAAAGCTATCTCTTTACACATGGAAATAACTACCCCGCTATCTCTATAAACATGGAAATATCTACACCACTATCTGTATAAAAATGGAAATATCTACACCGCTATCTGTATAAACATGGAAATATCTACACCACTATCTGTATAAACATGGAAATATCTACACCGCTACCTGTATAAACATGGAAATATCAGCACCGCTATCTGTATGAACATGGAAATACCTACACTGCTATCTGTATGAACATGGAAATATCTACACCGATATCTGTATGAACATGGAAATATCTTCACCACCATCTGTATGAAGATAGATATATCTACACAGCCATCTGGATGAACATGGAAATATCAGCACCGCTGTCTGTATGAACATGGAAATATCTACACCACTATCTGTATGAACATGGAAATATCTACACCGCTATCTGTATGAACATGGAAATATCTTCACCGCCATCTGTATGAACATGGATATATCAACACAGCCATCTGGATGAACACGGAAATATCTACACCGCTATCTGTATGAGCATGGAAATATCTACACCGCTATATGTGTAAACATGTATACATCTCCACCACTATCTGTTTCAACATGGAAATATCTACACTGCTATCTGTCTGAACATGGAAATATCTACACCGCTATCTGTTTGAACATGGAAATATCTACACCGCTATCTGCATGAAAATGGAAATATCTACAAAGCTATCTGCATATACATGGAAATATCTATACAGCTATCTCTTTACACATGGAAATAACTACACCGCTATCTCTATAAACATGGAAATATCTACCCCGCCATCTGTATGAACATGGAAATATCTACACCGCCATCTGTATTAAGAAGGAGATATCTACACCGCTATCTGTATAAACATGGAAATATCTACACCGCTATCTGTATGAACATGGAAATATCTACACCGCTATCTGTATAAACACGGAAATATGTACACCGCTACCTGTATAAACATGGAAGTATCAGCACCGCTATCGGTATGAACAGGGCAATATCTACACGGCTATCTGTATGAACATGGAAATATCTACTCCGCTATCTGTATGAACACGGAAATATCTTCACAGCCATCTGTATGAACATGGATATATCTACACAGCCATCTGGATGAACATGGAAATATCTACACCGCTATCTGTATGAACATGGAAATATCTACGCCGCTATCTGTATGAACATGGAAATATCTACACAGCCATCTGGGTGAACATGGAAATATCTACACCGCTATCTGTATCAACATGGAAATACATGCACCGCTATCTGTATGAATATGGAAATATCTACACCGCTATCTGTATGAACATGGAAATATCTACACCGCTATCTGTATGAACATGGAAATATCTTCACCGCCATCTGTATGAACATGGATATATCTACACACCCATCTGGATGAACATGGAAATATCTACACCGCTATCTGTGTAAACATGCATACATTTTCACCGCTATCTGTATAAACATGGAAATATCTACACCGCTATCTTTATGAACATGGAAATATCTACACCGCTATCTGTTTGAACATGGAAATATATACAGCGCTATCTGCTTGAAAATGGAAATATCTACACTGCTATCTGTATGAACATGGAAATATATACACCGCTATCTGTATGAACATGGAAATATCTACACCGCTTTCTGTATGAAAATGGAAATATCTACACCGCTATCTGTATGAACATGGAAATATCTTCACCGCAATCTGTATGAACATGGATATATCTACACAGCCATCTGGATGAACATGGAAATATCTGCACCGCTATCTGTATGAAGATGGAAATATCTACACTGCTATCTGTATGAACATGGATATATCTACACAGCCATCTGGATGAACATGGAAATATCTACACCGCTATCTGTGTAAACATGCATACATCTTCACCGCTATCTGTATAAACATGGAAATATCTACACCGCTATCTTTATGAACATGGAAATATCTACACCGCTAACTGTTTGGACAGGGAAATATATACACCGCTATCTGCATGAAAATGGAAATATCCACACAGCTATCTGCATATACATGGAAATATCTACACAGCTATCTCTTTACACATGGAAATAACTACACCACTATCTGTATGAACATGGAAATATCTACACCGCCGTCTGTATGAACATGGAAATATCTGCACAGCCATCTGTATGAACATATAAATATCTACACCGCCATCTGTATTAAGATGGACATATCTACACCGCTATCTGTACAAACATGGAAATATCTACACCGCTATCTGTATGAACATGGAAATATCTACACTGCTCTCTGTATGAACATGGAAATATCTTCACCGCCATCTGTATGAACATGGATATATCTACACAGCCATCTGGATGAACATGGAAATATATACAATGCTATCTGTATGAACATGGAAATATCTAAACTGCTATCTGTGTAAACATGCATACATCTTCACCGCTATCTGTATAAACATGGAAATATGTACAGCGCTAACTGTATAAATATGGAAGTATCAGCACCGCTATCGGTATAAACATGGCAGTATCTACATGGCTATCTGTATGAACATGGAAATATCTGCACCACTATCTGTATGAACATGGAAATATCTACACCGCTATCTCTATGAACATGGAAATATCTACACCGCTATCTGTATGAACATGGAAATATCTACACCGCTATCTGTATAAACATGGAAATATCTACACCGCTACCTGTATAAACATGGAAATATCAGCACCGCTATCTGTATGAACATGGAAATATCTACACCGCTATCTGTATGAACATGGAAATATCTACACCGCTATCTGCATGAAAATGGAAATATCTACACAGCTATCTGCATATACATGGAAATATCTACAAAGCTATCTCTTTACACATGGAAATAACTACACCGCTATCTCTGTAAACATGGAAATATTTACACCACTATCTGTATAAACATGGAAATATCTACACCGCTATCTGTATAAACATGGAAATATCTACACCGCTATCTGTATAAACATGGAAATATCTACACCGCTATCTGTATAAACATGGAATTATCTACACCGCAACCGGTATAAACATGGAAATATCAGCACCGCTATCTGTATGACCATGGAAATATCTACACCGCTATCTCTATGAACATGGAAATAACTACACCGCTATCTGTATGAACATGGAAATATCTTCACCGCCATCTGTATGAACATCGATATATTTACACAGCCATCTGGATGAAGACGGGAATATCTACACCGCTATCTGTATGAGCATGGAAATATCTACACCGCTATCTGTGTAAACATGTATACATCTTCACCATTATCTGTTTAAACATGGAAATATCAACACAGCTATCTGTATGAACATGGAAATATCTACACCGCTATCTGTTTGAACATGGAAATATCTACACCGCTATCTGCATGAAAATGGAAATATATACAAAGCTATCTGAATATACATGGAAATATCTATACAGCTATCTCTTTACACATGGAAATAACTACACAGCTATCTCTATAAACATGGAAATATCTACACCGCCATCTGTATGAACATGGAAATATCTGCACCGCCATCTGTATGATCATATAAATATCTACACCGCCATCTGTATTAAGATGGAGATATCTACTCCGCTATCTGTATAAACATGGAAATATCTACACCGATATCTGTATAAACATGGAAATATCTACACCGATATCTGTATAAACATGGAAATATCTACACCGCTATCTGTATGAACATGGAAATATCTTCACCGCCATCTGTATGAACATGGATTTATCTACACACCCATCTGGATGAACATGGAAATATCTACACCGCTATCTCTATGAACATGGAAATAGCTACACCGCTATCTGTATGAACATGGAAATATCTACACCGCTATCTGTATGAACATGGAAATATCTACACCGCTACCTGCATCAACATGGAAATATCAGCACCGCTATATGTATGAACATGGAAATATCTACACAGCCTTCTGGATGAACATGGAAATATCTACACCGCTATCTGTATGAACATGGAAATATCTACACCGCTATCTGTATGAACATGGAAATATCTACACCACTATCTGTATGAACATGGAAATATTTACACCGCTATCTGTACGAACATGGAAATATCTACACCACTATCTGTGCAAACATGCATACATCTTCACCGCTATCTGTATAAACATGGAAATATCTACACCGCTATCTGTATGAACATGGAAACATCTACACCGCTAACTGTTTGAACATGGAAATATCTACACCGCTATCTGCATGAAAATGGAAATATTTACACATCTATCTGCATATACACGGAAATATCTACAAAGCTATTTCTTTACACATGGAAATATCTACACCGCTATTTCTATAAACATGGAAATATCTACACCACCATCTGTATGAACATGGAAATATCTGCACCGCCATCTGTATGAACATATAAATATCTACACCGCCATCTGTATTAAGATGGAGATATCTACACCGCTATCTGTATAAACATGGAAATATCTACACCGCTATCTTTATAAACATGGAAATATCTACACCGCTATCTGTATAAACATGGAAATATCTACACCGCTACCTGTATAAACATGGAAATATCAGCACGGCTATGTGTATGAAAAAGGAAATATCTACACCGCTATCTGTATGAACATGGAAATGTCTACACCGCTATCTGCATGAAAATGGAAATATCTACACAGCTATCTGCATTTACATGGAAATATCTACAAAGCTATGTCTTTACACATGGAAATAACTACACCGCTATCTCTATAAACATGGAAATATCTACACCACTATCTGTATAAACATGGAAATATCTACACCGCTATCTGTATAAACATGGAAATATCTACACCGCTATTTGTATAAACATGGAAATATCTACACCGCTACCTGTATAAACATGGAAATATCAGCACCGCTATCTGTATTAACATGGAAATACCTACACTGCTATCTGTATGAACATGGAAATATCTACACCGATATCTGTATGAACATGGAAATATCTTCACCGCCATCTGTATGAACATAGATATATCTACACAGCCATCTGGATGAACATGGAAACATCAGCACCGCATTCAGTATGAACATGGAAATATCTACACCGCTATCTGTATGAACATGGAAATATCTACACCACTATCTGTGCAAACATGCATACATCTTCACCGCTATCTGTAAAAACATGGAAATATCTACACCGCTATCTGTATGAACATGGAAATATCTACACCGCTAACTGTTTGAACATGGAAATATCTACACCGCTATCTGCATGAAAATGGAAATATTTACACAGCTATCTGCATATACACGGAAATATCTACAAAGCTTTTTCTTTACACATGGAAATAACTACACCGCTATTTCTATAAACATGGAAATATCTACACCACCATCTGTATGAACATGGAAATATCTGCACCGCCATCTGTATGAACATATAAATATCTACACTGCCATCTGTATTAAGATGGAGATATCTACACCACAATCTGTATAAACATGGAAATATCTACACCGCTATCTGTATAAACATGGAAATATCTACACCGCTATCTGTTTAAACATGGAAATATCTACACCGCTACCTGTATAAACATGGAAATATCAGCACCGCTATGTGTATGAAAAAGGAAATATCTACACCGCTATCTGTATGAGCATGGAAATATCTACACCGGTATCTGTGTAAACCTGTATACATCTTCACCACTATCTGTTTAAACATGGAAATATCTACACTGCTATCTGTATGAACATGGAAATATCTACACAGCCATCTGGGTGAACATGGAAATATCTACACCGCTATCTGTATCAACATGGAAATACATGCACCGCTATCTGTATGAATATGGAAATATCTACACCGCTATCTGTATGAACATGGAAATATCTACACCGCTATCTGTATGAACATGGAAATATCTTCACCGCCATCTGTATGAACATGGATATATCTACACACCCATCTGGATGAACATGGAAATATCTACACCGCTATCTGTGTAAACATGCATACATTTTCACCGCTATCTGTATAAACATGGAAATATCTACACCGCTATCTTTATGAACATGGAAATATCTACACCGCTATCTGTTTGAACATGGAAATATATACAGCGCTATCTGCTTGAAAATGGAAATATCTACACTGCTATCTGTATGAACATGGAAATATATACACCGCTATCTGTATGAACATGGAAATATCTACACCGCTTTCTGTATGAAAATGGAAATATCTACACCGCTATCTGTATGAACATGGAAATATCTTCACCGCAATCTGTATGAACATGGATATATCTACACAGCCATCTGGATGAACATGGAAATATCTGCACCGCTATCTGTATGAAGATGGAAATATCTACACTGCTATCTGTATGAACATGGATATATCTACACAGCCATCTGGATGAACATGGAAATATCTACACCGCTATCTGTGTAAACATGCATACATCTTCACCGCTATCTGTATAAACATGGAAATATCTACACCGCTATCTTTATGAACATGGAAATATCTACACCGCTAACTGTTTGGACAGGGAAATATATACACCGCTATCTGCATGAAAATGGAAATATCCACACAGCTATCTGCATATACATGGAAATATCTACACAGCTATCTCTTTACACATGGAAATAACTACACCACTATCTGTATGAACATGGAAATATCTACACCGCCGTCTGTATGAACATGGAAATATCTGCACAGCCATCTGTATGAACATATAAATATCTACACCGCCATCTGTATTAAGATGGACATATCTACACCGCTATCTGTACAAACATGGAAATATCTACACCGCTATCTGTATGAACATGGAAATATCTACACTGCTCTCTGTATGAACATGGAAATATCTTCACCGCCATCTGTATGAACATGGATATATCTACACAGCCATCTGGATGAACATGGAAATATATACAATGCTATCTGTATGAACATGGAAATATCTAAACTGCTATCTGTGTAAACATGCATACATCTTCACCGCTATCTGTATAAACATGGAAATATGTACAGCGCTAACTGTATAAATATGGAAGTATCAGCACCGCTATCGGTATAAACATGGCAGTATCTACATGGCTATCTGTATGAACATGGAAATATCTGCACCACTATCTGTATGAACATGGAAATATCTACACCGCTATCTCTATGAACATGGAAATATCTACACCGCTATCTGTATGAACATGGAAATATCTACACCGCTATCTGTATAAACATGGAAATATCTACACCGCTACCTGTATAAACATGGAAATATCAGCACCGCTATCTGTATGAACATGGAAATATCTACACCGCTATCTGTATGAACATGGAAATATCTACACCGCTATCTGCATGAAAATGGAAATATCTACACAGCTATCTGCATATACATGGAAATATCTACAAAGCTATCTCTTTACACATGGAAATAACTACACCGCTATCTCTGTAAACATGGAAATATTTACACCACTATCTGTATAAACATGGAAATATCTACACCGCTATCTGTATAAACATGGAAATATCTACACCGCTATCTGTATAAACATGGAAATATCTACACCGCTATCTGTATAAACATGGAATTATCTACACCGCAACCGGTATAAACATGGAAATATCAGCACCGCTATCTGTATGACCATGGAAATATCTACACCGCTATCTCTATGAACATGGAAATAACTACACCGCTATCTGTATGAACATGGAAATATCTTCACCGCCATCTGTATGAACATCGATATATTTACACAGCCATCTGGATGAAGACGGGAATATCTACACCGCTATCTGTATGAGCATGGAAATATCTACACCGCTATCTGTGTAAACATGTATACATCTTCACCATTATCTGTTTAAACATGGAAATATCAACACAGCTATCTGTATGAACATGGAAATATCTACACCGCTATCTGTTTGAACATGGAAATATCTACACCGCTATCTGCATGAAAATGGAAATATATACAAAGCTATCTGAATATACATGGAAATATCTATACAGCTATCTCTTTACACATGGAAATAACTACACAGCTATCTCTATAAACATGGAAATATCTACACCGCCATCTGTATGAACATGGAAATATCTGCACCGCCATCTGTATGATCATATAAATATCTACACCGCCATCTGTATTAAGATGGAGATATCTACTCCGCTATCTGTATAAACATGGAAATATCTACACCGATATCTGTATAAACATGGAAATATCTACACCGATATCTGTATAAACATGGAAATATCTACACCGCTATCTGTATGAACATGGAAATATCTTCACCGCCATCTGTATGAACATGGATTTATCTACACACCCATCTGGATGAACATGGAAATATCTACACCGCTATCTCTATGAACATGGAAATAGCTACACCGCTATCTGTATGAACATGGAAATATCTACACCGCTATCTGTATGAACATGGAAATATCTACACCGCTACCTGCATCAACATGGAAATATCAGCACCGCTATATGTATGAACATGGAAATATCTACACAGCCTTCTGGATGAACATGGAAATATCTACACCGCTATCTGTATGAACATGGAAATATCTACACCGCTATCTGTATGAACATGGAAATATCTACACCACTATCTGTATGAACATGGAAATATTTACACCGCTATCTGTACGAACATGGAAATATCTACACCACTATCTGTGCAAACATGCATACATCTTCACCGCTATCTGTATAAACATGGAAATATCTACACCGCTATCTGTATGAACATGGAAACATCTACACCGCTAACTGTTTGAACATGGAAATATCTACACCGCTATCTGCATGAAAATGGAAATATTTACACATCTATCTGCATATACACGGAAATATCTACAAAGCTATTTCTTTACACATGGAAATATCTACACCGCTATTTCTATAAACATGGAAATATCTACACCACCATCTGTATGAACATGGAAATATCTGCACCGCCATCTGTATGAACATATAAATATCTACACCGCCATCTGTATTAAGATGGAGATATCTACACCGCTATCTGTATAAACATGGAAATATCTACACCGCTATCTTTATAAACATGGAAATATCTACACCGCTATCTGTATAAACATGGAAATATCTACACCGCTACCTGTATAAACATGGAAATATCAGCACGGCTATGTGTATGAAAAAGGAAATATCTACACCGCTATCTGTATGAACATGGAAATGTCTACACCGCTATCTGCATGAAAATGGAAATATCTACACAGCTATCTGCATTTACATGGAAATATCTACAAAGCTATGTCTTTACACATGGAAATAACTACACCGCTATCTCTATAAACATGGAAATATCTACACCACTATCTGTATAAACATGGAAATATCTACACCGCTATCTGTATAAACATGGAAATATCTACACCGCTATTTGTATAAACATGGAAATATCTACACCGCTACCTGTATAAACATGGAAATATCAGCACCGCTATCTGTATTAACATGGAAATACCTACACTGCTATCTGTATGAACATGGAAATATCTACACCGATATCTGTATGAACATGGAAATATCTTCACCGCCATCTGTATGAACATAGATATATCTACACAGCCATCTGGATGAACATGGAAACATCAGCACCGCATTCAGTATGAACATGGAAATATCTACACCGCTATCTGTATGAACATGGAAATATCTACACCACTATCTGTGCAAACATGCATACATCTTCACCGCTATCTGTAAAAACATGGAAATATCTACACCGCTATCTGTATGAACATGGAAATATCTACACCGCTAACTGTTTGAACATGGAAATATCTACACCGCTATCTGCATGAAAATGGAAATATTTACACAGCTATCTGCATATACACGGAAATATCTACAAAGCTTTTTCTTTACACATGGAAATAACTACACCGCTATTTCTATAAACATGGAAATATCTACACCACCATCTGTATGAACATGGAAATATCTGCACCGCCATCTGTATGAACATATAAATATCTACACTGCCATCTGTATTAAGATGGAGATATCTACACCACAATCTGTATAAACATGGAAATATCTACACCGCTATCTGTATAAACATGGAAATATCTACACCGCTATCTGTTTAAACATGGAAATATCTACACCGCTACCTGTATAAACATGGAAATATCAGCACCGCTATGTGTATGAAAAAGGAAATATCTACACCGCTATCTGTATGAGCATGGAAATATCTACACCGGTATCTGTGTAAACCTGTATACATCTTCACCACTATCTGTTTAAACATGGAAATATCTACACTGCTATCTGTATGAACATGGAAATATCTACACCGCTATCTGTTTGAACATGGAAATATCTACACCGCTATCTGCATGAAAATGGAAATATCTACAAAGCTATCTGCATATACATGGAAATATCTATACAGCTATCTCTTTACACATGGAAATAACTACACCACTATCTCTATAAACATGGAAATATCTACACCGCCATCTGTATGAACATGGAAAATCTGCACCGCCATCTGTATGATCTTATAATTATCTACACCGCCATCTGTATTAAGATGGAGATATCTACACCGCTATCTGTATAGACATGGAAATATCTACACCGATATCTGTATAAACACGGAAATATCTACACCGCTATCTGTATGAACATGGAAATATCTTCACCGCCATCTGTATGAACATGGATATATCTACCCAGCCGTCTGGATGAACATGGAAATATCTACACCGCTATATGTATGAACATGGAAATTGCTACACTACTATCTGTATGAACATGGAAATATCTACACCGCTATCTGTATGAACATGGAAATATCTACACCGCTATCTGTATGAACATGGAAATATCTTCACCGCCATCTGTAAGAACATGGATATATCTACACAGCCATCTGGATGAACATGGAAATATCTACACCGCTATCTGTATTAACATGGATATATCTACACCGCTATCTGTGTTAACATGCATACATCGTCAACGCTATCTGTATAAACATGGAAATATCTACACCGCTATCTGTATGAACATGGAAATATCTACACCGCTATCTGTTTGAACATGGAAATATCTACACCGCTATCTGCATGAAAATGGAAATATCTACAGAGCTATCTGCATATACATGGAAATATCTAAAAAGCTATTTCTTTACACATGGAAATAACTACACCGCTATCTCTATAAACATAGAAATATCTACACCGCCATGTGTATGAACATGGAAATATCTGCACCATCTGTATGAACATATAAATATCTACACCGCCATCTCTATTAAGATGGAAATATCTACACCGCTATCTGTATAAACATGGAAATATCTACACCGCTATCAGTATAAACATGGAAATACCTACACCGTTATCTGTAAAAACATGGAAATATCTACACCGCTACCTGTATAAACATGGAAATATCAGCACCGCTATCTGTATGAACATTGAAATATCTACACCGCTATCTGTATGAACATGGAAATATCTACACCGCTATCTGCATGAAAATGGAAATATCTACACAGCTATCTGCATATACATGGAAATATCTACAAAGCTATCTTTACACATGGAAATAACTACACCGCTATCTCTATAAACATGGAAATATCTACACCACTATCTGTATAAACATGGAAATATCTACACCGCTATCTGTATAAACATGGAAATATCTACACCACTATCTGTATAAACATGGAAATATCTACACCGCTACCTGTATAAACATGGAAATATCAGCACCGCTATCTGTATGAACATGGAAATACCTACACTGCTATCTGTATGAACATGGAAATATCTACACCGATATCTGTATGAACATGGAAATATCTTCACCACCATCTGTATGAACATTGATATATCTACACAGCGATCTGGATGAACATGGAAATATCAGCACCGCTGTCTGTATGAACATGGAAATATCAGCACCGCTATCTGTATGAACATGGAAATACCTACACTGCTATCTGTATGAACATGGAAATATCTACACCGATATCTGTATGAACATGGAAATATCTTCACCACCATCTGTATGAACATTGATATATCTACACAGCCATCTGGATGAACATGGAAATATCAGCACCGCTGTCTGTATGAACATGGAAATATCTACACCGCTATCTGTATGAACATGGAAATATCTTCACCGCTATCTGTATGAACATGGAAATATCTTCACCGCCATCTGTATGAACATGGATATATCTACACAGCCATCTGGATGAACACGGAAATATCTACACCGCTATCTGTATGAGCATGGAAATATCTACACCGCTATATGTGTAAACATGTATACATCTTCACCACTATCTGTTTAAACATGGAAATATCTACACTGTTATCTGTATGAACATGGAAATATCTACACCGCTATCTGTTTGAATATGGAAATATCTACACCGCTATCTGCATGAAAATGGAAATATCTACAAAGCTGTCTGCATATACATGGAAATATCTATACAGCTATCTCTTTACACATGGAAATAACTACACCGCTATCACTATAAACATGGAAATATCTACACCGCCATCTGTATGAACATGGAAATATCTGCACCGCGATCTGTATGATCTTATAATTATCTACACCGCCATCTGTATTAAGATGGAGATATCTACACCGCTATCTGTATAGACATGGAAATATCTACACCGATATCTGTATAAACATGGAAATATCTACACCGCTATCTGTATGAACATGGAAATATCTTCACCGCCATCTGTATGAACATGGATATATCTACCCAGCCATCTGGATGAACATGGAAATATCTACACCGCTATATGTATGAACATGGAAATAGCTACACCACTATCTGTATGAACATGGAAATATCTACACCGCTATCTGTATGAACATGGAAATATCTACACCGCTATGTGTATGAACATGGGAATATCTACACCGCTATCTGTTTGAACATGGAAATATCTACACCGCTATCTGCATGAAAATGGATATATCTACAGAGCTATCTGCATATACATGGAAATATCTACAAAGCTATTTCTTTACACATGGAAATAACTACACCGCTATCTCTATAAACATAGAAATATCTACACCGCCATCTGTATGAACATGGAAATATCTGCACCATCTGTATGAACATATAAATATCTACACCGCCATCTCTATTAAGATGGAGATATCTACACCGGTATCTGTATAAACATGGAAATATCTACACCGCTATCAGTATAAACATGGAAATATCTACACCGTTATCTGTAAAAACATGGAAATATCTACACCGCTACCTGTATAAACATGGAAATATCAGCACCGCTATCTGTATGAACATGGAAATATCTACACCGCTATCTGTATGAACATGGAAATATCTACACCGCTATCTGCATGAAAATGGAAATATCTACACAGCTATCTGCATATACATGGAAATATCTACAAAGCTATCTTTACACATGGAAATAACTACACCGCTATCTCTATAAACATGGAAATATCTACACCACTATCTGTATAAACATGGAAATATCTACACCGCTATCTGTATAAACATGGAAATATCTACACCACTATCTGTATAAACATGGAAATATCTACACCGCTACCTGTATAAACATGGAAATATCAGCACCGCTATCTGTATGAACATGGAAATACCTACACTGCTATCTGTATGAACATGGAAATATCTACACCGATATCTGTATGAACATGGAAATATCTTCACCACCATCTGTATGAACATTGATATATCTACACAGCCATCTGGATGAACATGGAAATATCAGCACCGCTGTCTGTATGAACATGGAAATATCAGCACCGCTATCTGTATGAACATGGAAATACCTACACTGCTATCTGTATGAACATGGAAATATCTACACCGATATCTGTATGAACATGGAAATATCTTCACCACCATCTGTATGAACATTGATATATCTACACAGCCATCTGGATGAACATGGAAATATCAGCACCGCTGTCTGTATGAACATGGAAATATCTACACCGCTATCTGTATGAACATGGAAATATCTACACCGCTATCTGTATGAACATGGAAATATCTTCACCGCCATCTGTATGAACATGGATATATCTACACAGCCATCTGGATGAACACGGAAATATCTACACCGCTATCTGTATGAGCATGGAAATATCTACACCGCTATATGTGTAAACATGTATACATCTTCACCACTATCTGTTTAAACATGGAAATATCTACACTGTTATCTGTATGAACATGGAAATATCTACACCGCTATCTGTTTGAATATGGAAATATCTACACCGCTATCTGCATGAAAATGGAAATATCTACAAAGCTGTCTGCATATACATGGAAATATCTATACAGCTATCTCTTTACACATGGAAATAACTACACCGCTATCTCTATAAACATGGAAATATCTACACCGCCATCTGTATGAACATGGAAATATCTGCACCGCGATCTGTATGATCTTATAATTATCTACACCGCCATCTGTATTAAGATGGAGATATCTACACCGCTATCTGTATAGACATGGAAATATCTACACCGATATCTGTATAAACATGGAAATATCTACACCGCTATCTGTATGAACATGGAAATATCTTCACCGCCATCTGTATGAACATGGATATATCTACCCAGCCATCTGGATGAACATGGAAATATCTACACCGCTATATGTATGAACATGGAAATAGCTACACCGCTATCTGTATGAACATGGAAATATCTACACCGCTATCTGTATGAACATGGAAATATCTACACCGCTATGTGTATGAACATGGGAATATCTACACCGCTATCTGTTTGAACATGGAAATATCTACACCGCTATCTGCATGAAAATGGATATATCTACAGAGCTATCTGCATATACATGGAAATATCTACAAAGCTATTTCTTTACACATGGAAATAACTACACCGCTATCTCTATAAACATAGAAATATCTACACCGCCATCTGTATGAACATGGAAATATCTGCACCATCTGTATGAACATATAAATATCTACACCGCCATCTCTATTAAGATGGAGATATCTACACCGGTATCTGTATAAACATGGAAATATCTACACCGCTATCAGTATAAACATGGAAATATCTACACCGTTATCTGTAAAAACATGGAAATATCTACACCGCTACCTGTATAAACATGGAAATATCAGCACCGCTATCTGTATGAACATGGAAATATCTACACCGCTATCTGTATGAACATGGAAATATCTACACCGCTATCTGCATGAAAATGGAAATATCTACACAGCTATCTGCATATACATGGAAATATCTACAAAGCTATCTTTACACATGGAAATAACTACACCGCTATCTCTATAAACATGGAAATATCTACACCACTATCTGTATAAACATGGAAATATCTACACCGCTATCTGTATAAACATGGAAATATCTACACCACTATCTGTATAAACATGGAAATATCTACACCGCTACCTGTATAAACATGGAAATATCAGCACCGCTATCTGTATGAACATGGAAATACCTACACTGCTATCTGTATGAACATGGAAATATCTACACCGATATCTGTATGAACATGGAAATATCTTCACCACCATCTGTATGAACATTGATATATCTACACAGCCATCTGGATGAACATGGAAATATCAGCACCGCTGTCTGTATGAACATGGAAATATCAGCACCGCTATCTGTATGAACATGGAAATACCTACACTGCTATCTGTATGAACATGGAAATATCTACACCGATATCTGTATGAACATGGAAATATCTTCACCACCATCTGTATGAACATTGATATATCTACACAGCCATCTGGATGAACATGGAAATATCAGCACCGCTGTCTGTATGAACATGGAAATATCTACACCGCTATCTGTATGAACATGGAAATATCTACACCGCTATCTGTATGAACATGGAAATATCTTCACCGCCATCTGTATGAACATGGATATATCTACACAGCCATCTGGATGAACACGGAAATATCTACACCGCTATCTGTATGAGCATGGAAATATCTACACCGCTATATGTGTAAACATGTATACATCTTCACCACTATCTGTTTAAACATGGAAATATCTACACTGTTATCTGTATGAACATGGAAATATCTACACCGCTATCTGTTTGAATATGGAAATATCTACACCGCTATCTGCATGAAAATGGAAATATCTACAAAGCTGTCTGCATATACATGGAAATATCTATACAGCTATCTCTTTACACATGGAAATAACTACACCGCTATCTCTATAAACATGGAAATATCTACACCGCCATCTGTATGAACATGGAAATATCTGCACCGCGATCTGTATGATCTTATAATTATCTACACCGCCATCTGTATTAAGATGGAGATATCTACACCGCTATCTGTATAGACATGGAAATATCTACACCGATATCTGTATAAACATGGAAATATCTACACCGCTATCTGTATGAACATGGAAATATCTTCACCGCCATCTGTATGAACATGGATATATCTACCCAGCCATCTGGATGAACATGGAAATATCTACACCGCTATATGTATGAACATGGAAATAGCTACACCGCTATCTGTATGAACATGGAAATATCTACACCGCTATCTGTATGAACATGGAAATATCTACACCGCTATGTGTATGAACATGGGAATATCTACACCGCTATCTGTTTGAACATGGAAATATCTACACCGCTATCTGCATGAAAATGGATATATCTACAGAGCTATCTGCATATACATGGAAATATCTACAAAGCTATTTCTTTACACATGGAAATAACTACACCGCTATCTCTATAAACATAGAAATATCTACACCGCCATCTGTATGAACATGGAAATATCTGCACCATCTGTATGAACATATAAATATCTACACCGCCATCTCTATTAAGATGGAGATATCTACACCGGTATCTGTATAAACATGGAAATATCTACACCGCTATCAGTATAAACATGGAAATATCTACACCGTTATCTGTAAAAACATGGAAATATCTACACCGCTACCTGTATAAACATGGAAATATCAGCACCGCTATCTGTATGAACATGGAAATATCTACACCGCTATCTGTATGAACATGGAAATATCTACACCGCTATCTGCATGAAAATGGAAATATCTACACAGCTATCTGCATATACATGGAAATATCTACAAAGCTATCTTTACACATGGAAATAACTACACCGCTATCTCTATAAACATGGAAATATCTACACCACTATCTGTATAAACATGGAAATATCTACACCGCTATCTGTATAAACATGGAAATATCTACACCACTATCTGTATAAACATGGAAATATCTACACCGCTACCTGTATAAACATGGAAATATCAGCACCGCTATCTGTATGAACATGGAAATACCTACACTGCTATCTGTATGAACATGGAAATATCTACACCGATATCTGTATGAACATGGAAATATCTTCACCACCATCTGTATGAACATTGATATATCTACACAGCCATCTGGATGAACATGGAAATATCAGCACCGCTGTCTGTATGAACATGGAAATATCAGCACCGCTATCTGTATGAACATGGAAATACCTACACTGCTATCTGTATGAACATGGAAATATCTACACCGATATCTGTATGAACATGGAAATATCTTCACCACCATCTGTATGAACATTGATATATCTACACAGCCATCTGGATGAACATGGAAATATCAGCACCGCTGTCTGTATGAACATGGAAATATCTACACCGCTATCTGTATGAACATGGAAATATCTACACCGCTATCTGTATGAACATGGAAATATCTTCACCGCCATCTGTATGAACATGGATATATCTACACAGCCATCTGGATGAACACGGAAATATCTACACCGCTATCTGTATGAGCATGGAAATATCTACACCGCTATATGTGTAAACATGTATACATCTTCACCACTATCTGTTTAAACATGGAAATATCTACACTGTTATCTGTATGAACATGGAAATATCTACACCGCTATCTGTTTGAATATGGAAATATCTACACCGCTATCTGCATGAAAATGGAAATATCTACAAAGCTGTCTGCATATACATGGAAATATCTATACAGCTATCTCTTTACACATGGAAATAACTACACCGCTATCTCTATAAACATGGAAATATCTACACCGCCATCTGTATGAACATGGAAATATCTGCACCGCGATCTGTATGATCTTATAATTATCTACACCGCCATCTGTATTAAGATGGAGATATCTACACCGCTATCTGTATAGACATGGAAATATCTACACCGATATCTGTATAAACATGGAAATATCTACACCGCTATCTGTATGAACATGGAAATATCTTCACCGCCATCTGTATGAACATGGATATATCTACCCAGCCATCTGGATGAACATGGAAATATCTACACCGCTATATGTATGAACATGGAAATAGCTACACCGCTATCTGTATGAACATGGAAATATCTACACCGCTATCTGTATGAACATGGAAATATCTACACCGCTATGTGTATGAACATGGGAATATCTACACCGCTATCTGTTTGAACATGGAAATATCTACACCGCTATCTGCATGAAAATGGATATATCTACAGAGCTATCTGCATATACATGGAAATATCTACAAAGCTATTTCTTTACACATGGAAATAACTACACCGCTATCTCTATAAACATAGAAATATCTACACCGCCATCTGTATGAACATGGAAATATCTGCACCATCTGTATGAACATATAAATATCTACACCGCCATCTCTATTAAGATGGAGATATCTACACCGGTATCTGTATAAACATGGAAATATCTACACCGCTATCAGTATAAACATGGAAATATCTACACCGTTATCTGTAAAAACATGGAAATATCTACACCACTACCTGTATAAACATGGAAATATCAGCACCGCTATCTGTATGAACATGGAAATATCTACACCGCTATCTGTATGAACATGGAAATATCTACACCGCTATCTGCATGAAAATGGAAATATCTACACAGCTATCTGCATATACATGGAAATATCTACAAAGCTATCTTTACACATGGAAATAACTACACCGCTATCTCTATAAACATGGAAATATCTACACCACTATCTGTATAAACATGGAAATATCTACACCGCTATCTGTATAAACATGGAAATATCTACACCACTATCTGTATAAACATGGAAATATCTACACCGCTACCTGTATAAACATGGAAATATCAGCACCGCTATCTGTATGAACATGGAAATACCTACACTGCTATCTGTATGAACATGGAAATATCTACACCGATATCTGTATGAACATGGAAATATCTTCACCACCATCTGTATGAACATTGATATATCTACACAGCCATCTGGATGAACATGGAAATATCAGCACCGCTGTCTGTATGAACATGGAAATATCAGCACCGCTATCTGTATGAACATGGAAATACCTACACTGCTATCTGTATGAACATGGAAATATCTACACCGATATCTGTATGAACATGGAAATATCTTCACCACCATCTGTATGAACATTGATATATCTACACAGCCATCTGGATGAACATGGAAATATCAGCACCGCTGTCTGTATGAACATGGAAATATCTACACCGCTATCTGTATGAACATGGAAATATCTACACCGCTATCTGTATGAACATGGAAATATCTTCACCGCCATCTGTATGAACATGGATATATCTACACAGCCATCTGGATGAACACGGAAATATCTACACCGCTATCTGTATGAGCATGGAAATATCTACACCGCTATATGTGTAAACATGTATACATCTTCACCACTATCTGTTTAAACATGGAAATATCTACACTGTTATCTGTATGAACATGGAAATATCTACACCGCTATCTGTTTGAACATGGAAATATCTACACCGCTATCTGCATGAAAATGGAAATATCTACAAAGCTGTCTGCATATACATGGAAATATCTATACAGCTATCTCTTTACACATGGAAATAACTACACCGCTATCTCTATAAACATGGAAATATCTACACCGCCATCTGTATGAACATGGAAATATCTGCACCGCGATCTGTATGATCTTATAATTATCTACACCGCCATCTGTATTAAGATGGAGATATCTACACCGCTATCTGTATAGACATGGAAATATCTACACCGATATCTGTATAAACATGGAAATATCTACACCGCTATCTGTATGAACATGGAAATATCTTCACCGATATCTGTATGAACATGGATATATCTACCCAGCCATCTGGATGAACATGGAAATATCTACACCGCTATATGTATGAACATGGAAATAGCTACACCGCTATCTGTATGAACATGGAAATATCTACACCGCTATCTGTATGAACATGGAAATATCTACACCGCTATGTGTATGAACATGGGAATATCTACACCGCTATCTGTTTGAACATGGAAATATCTACACCGCTATCTGCATGAAAATGGATATATCTACAGAGCTATCTGCATATACATGGAAATATCTACAAAGCTATTTCTTTACACATGGAAATAACTACACCGCTATCTCTATAAACATAGAAATATCTACACCGCCATCTGTATGAACATGGAAATATCTGCACCATCTGTATGAACATATAAATATCTACACCGCCATCTCTATTAAGATGGAGATATCTACACCGGTATCTGTATAAACATGGAAATATCTACACCGCTATCAGTATAAACATGGAAATATCTACACCGTTATCTGTAAAAACATGGAAATATCTACACCGCTACCTGTATAAACATGGAAATATCAGCACCGCTATCTGTATGAACATGGAAATATCTACACCGCTATCTGTATGAACATGGAAATATCTACACCGCTATCTGCATGAAAATGGAAATATCTACACAGCTATCTGCATATACATGGAAATATCTACAAAGCTATCTTTACACATGGAAATAACTACACCGCTATCTCTATAAACATGGAAATATCTACACCACTATCTGTATAAACATGGAAATATCTACACCGCTATCTGTATAAACATGGAAATATCTACACCACTATCTGTATAAACATGGAAATATCTACACCGCTACCTGTATAAACATGGAAATATCAGCACCGCTATCTGTATGAACATGGAAATACCTACACTGCTATCTGTATGAACATGGAAATATCTACACCGATATCTGTATGAACATGGAAATATCTTCACCACCATCTGTATGAACATTGATATATCTACACAGCCATCTGGATGAACATGGAAATATCAGCACCGCTGTCTGTATGAACATGGAAATATCAGCACCGCTATCTGTATGAACATGGAAATACCTACACTGCTATCTGTATGAACAAGGAAATATCTACACCGATATCTGTATGAACATGGAAATATCTTCACCACCATCTGTATGAACATTGATATATCTACACAGCCATCTGGATGAACATGGAAATATCAGCACCGCTGTCTGTATGAACATGGAAATATCTACACCGCTATCTGTATGAACATGGAAATATCTACACCGCTATCTGTATGAACATGGAAATATCTTCACCGCCATCTGTATGAACATGGATATATCTACACAGCCATCTGGATGAACACGGAAATATCTACACCGCTATCTGTATGAGCATGGAAATATCTACACCGCTATATGTGTAAACATGTATACATCTTCACCACTATCTGTTTAAACATGGAAATATCTACACTGTTATCTGTATTAACATGGAAATATCAACACCGCTATCTGTTTGAACATGGAAATATCTACACCGCTATCTGCATGAAAATGGAAATATCTACAAAGCTATCTGCATATACATGGAAATATCTATACAGCTATCTCTTTACACATGGAAATAACTACACCGCTATCTCTATAAACATGGAAATATCTACACCGCCATCTGTATGAACATGGAAATATCTGCACCGCCATCTGTATGATCATATAAATATCTACACCGCCATCTGTATTAAGATGGAGATATCTTCTCCGCTATCTGTAAAAACATGGAAATATCTACACCGATATCTGTATAAACATGGAAATATCCACACCGCTATCTGTATGAACATGGAAATATCTTCACCGCCATCTGTATGAACATGGATTTATCTACACACCCATCTGGATGAACATGGAAATATCTTCACCGCTATCTGTATGAACATGGAAATAGCTACACCGCTATCTGTATGAACATGGAAATATCTACACCGCTATCTGTATGAATATGGAAATATCTACACCGCTATCTGTATGAACATGGAAATATCTTCACCTCCATCTGTATGAACATGTATATATCTACACAGCCATCTGGATGAATATGGAAATATCTACACCGCTATCTGTATGAACATGGAAATATCTGCACCGCCATCTGTATGAACATTTAAATATCTACACCGCCATCTGTATTAAGATGGAGATATCTACACCACTATCTGCATAAACATGGAAATATCTACACCGCTATCTGTATAAACATGGAAATATCTACACCGCTATGTGTATAAACATGGAAATATCTACACTGCTATCTGTATAAACATGGAAGTATCTACACCGCTACCAGTATAAACATGGAAATGTCAGCACCGCTATCAGTATGAACATGGAAGTTCCTACACCGCCTTCTGTATGAACATGGAAATATCTTCACCGCCATCCGTATGAACATGGAAATATCTGCACCGCCATCTGTATGAACATGTAAATATCTACACCGCCATCTGTATTAAAATGGAGATGTCTACACCGCTATCTGTATAAACATGGAAATATCTACACCGCTACCTGTATAAACATGGAAGTATCAGCACCGCTATCGGTATGAACATGGCATTATCTACACGGTTATCTGTATGAACATGGAAATATCTACACCGCTATCTGTATGAACATGGAAATGTCTTCACCGCCATCTCTATGAACATGGATATATCTACACAGCCATCTGGATGAACATGGAAATATCTACACCGCTATCTGTATAAACATGGAAATATCTACACCGCTACCTGTATAAACATGGAAATATCAGCACCGCTATCAGTATGAACATGGAAATATCAACACCGCCATCTGTATGAACATGGAAATATCGTCACCTCCATCTGTATGGACATGGATCTACCTACACAGCCATCTGTATGAACATGGAAATATCTTCACCGCCATCTGTATGAACATGGATATGTCTACACTGCAGTCTGTATGAACATGGAAATATCTACACCGCTATCTGTGTAAACATGCATACATCTTCACAGCTATCTGTATAAACATGGAAATATCTACACCGCTATCTGTATGGACATGGAAATATCTACACCGCTATCTGAACATGGAAATATCTACACCGCTATCTGCATGAAAATGGAAATATCTACACAACTATCTGCATATAAATGGAAATATCTACACAGCTATCTCTTTGCACATGGAAATAACTACACCTCTATCTCTATAAACATGGAAATATCTACACCGCCATCTGTATGAACATGGAAATATCTACACCGCCATCTGTATTAAGAAGGAGATATCTACACCGCTATCTGTATAAACATGGAAATATCTACACCGCTATCTGTATGAACATGGAAATATCTACACCGCTATCTGTATAAACACGGAAGTATGTACACCGCTACCTGTAAAAACATGGAAGTATCAGCACCGCTATCGGTATGAACATGGCAATATCTACACGGCTGTCTGTATGAACATGGAAATATCTACACCGCTATCTGTATGAACATGGAAATACCTTCACAGCCATCTGTATGAACATGGATATATCTACACAGCCATCTGGATGAAAATGGAAATATCTACACCGCTATCTGTATGAACATGGAAATATCTATACCGCTATCTGTATGAACATGGAAATATCTACACAACCATCTGGGTGAACATGGAAATATCTACACCGCTATCTGTATGAACAAGGAAATACATGCACCGGTATCTGTATGAATATGTAAATATCTACACCGCTACCTGTATAAACATGGAAATATCAGCACCGCTATCTGTATGAACATGGAAATACCTACACTGCTATCTGTATGAACATGGAAATATCTACACCGATATCTGTATGAACATGGAAATATCTTCACCACCATCTGTATGAAGATAGATATATCTACACAGCCATCTGGATGAACATGGAAATATCAGCACCGCTGTCTGTATGAACATGGAAATATCTACACCGCTATGTGTATGAACATGGAAATATCTACACCGCTATCTGTATGAACATGGAAATATCTTCACCGCCATCTGTATGAACATGTATATATCAACACATCCATCTGGATGAACATGGAAATATCTACACCGCTATCTGTATGAGCATGGAAATATCTACACCGCAATATGTGTAAACATGTATACATCTTCACCACTATCTGTTTAAACATGGAAATATCTACACTGCTATCTGTCTGAACATGGAAATATCTACACCGCTATCTGTTTGAACATGGAAATATCTACACCGCTATCTGCATGAAAATGGAAATATCTACAAAGCTATCTGCATATACATGGAAATATCTATACAGCTATCTCTTTACACATGGAAATAACTACACCGCTATCTCTATAAACATGGAAATATCTACACCGCCATCTGTAAGAACATGGAAGTATCTACACCGCCATCTGTATTAAGCAGGAGATATCTACACCGCTATCTGTATAAACATGGAAATATCTACACCGCTATCTGTATGAACATGGAAATATCTACACCGCTATCTGTATAAACACGGAAATATGTACACCGCTACCTGTATAAACATGGAAATATCTACACCGCTATCTGTACGAATATGGAAATATCTACACTGCTACCTGTATAAACATGGAAATATCTTCACCGCCATCTCTATAAACATGGAAATATCTACACCGCTATCTGTATAATCATGGAAATATCTACACCGCTATCTGTATAAACATGGAAATATGTTCACCGCCGTCTGTATGAACATGGATATATCTACACAGCCATCTGGATGAACATGGAAATATCTACACCGCTATCTCTATGAACATGGAAATACATACACCGCTATCTGTATGAACATTTAAATATCTTCACCGCCGTCTGTATGAACATGGATATATCTACACACCCATCTGGATGAACATGGAAATATCTACACCGCTATCTGTGTAAACATGCATACATTTTCACCGCTATCTGTATAAACATGGAAATATCTACACCGCTATCTTTATGAACATGGAAATATCTACACCGCTATCTGTTTGAACATGGAAATATATACAGCGCTATCTGCTTGAAAATGGAAATATCTACACTGCTATCTGTATGAACATGGAAATATATACACCGCTATCTGTATGAACATGGAAATATCTACACCGCTTTCTGTATGAACATGGAAATATCTACACTGCCATCTGTATTAAGATGGAGATATCTACACCGCTATCTGTATAAACATGGAAATATCTACACCGCTACCTGTATAAACATGGAAATATCTACACCGCTACCTGTATAAACATGGAAATATCAGCACCGCTATCTGTATGAACATGGAAATATCTACACCGCTATCTGTATGAACATGGAAATATCTACACCACTATCTGCATGAAAATGTAAATATCTACACAGCTATCTGCATATACATGGAAATATCTACAAAGCTATCTCTTTACACGTGGAAATAACTACACCGCTATCTCTGTAAACATGGAAATATTTACACCACTATCTGTATAAACATGGAAATATCTACACCGCTATCTGTATAAACATGGAAATATCTACACCGCTATCTGTATAAACATGGAATTATCTACACCGCAACCTGTATAAACATGGAAATATCAGCACCGCTATCTGTATGACCATGGAAATATCTACACCTCTATCTCTATGAACATGGAAATATCTACACCGCTATCTGTATGAACATGGAAATATCTTCACCGCCATCTGTATGAACATCGATATATTTACACAGCCATCTGGATGAAGACGGGAATATCTACACCGCTATCTGTATGAGCATGGAAATATCTACACCGCTATCTGTGTAAACATGTATACATCTTCACCACTATCTATTTAAACATGGAAATATCAACACAGCTATCTGTATGAACATGGAAATATCTACACCGCTATCTGTTTGAACATGGAAATATCTACACCGCTATCTGCATGAAAATGGAAATATATACAAAGCTATCTGAATATACATGGAAATATCTATACAGCTATCTCTTTACACATGGAAATAACTACACAGCTATCTCTAAAAACATGGAAATATCTACACCGCCATCTGTATGAACATGGAAATATCTGCACCGCCATCTGTATGATCATATAAATATCTACACCACCATCTGTATTAAGATGGAGATATATACTCAGCTTTCTGTATAAACATGGAAATATCTACACCGATATCTGTATAAACATGGAAATATCTACACCGCTATCTGTATGAACATGGAAATATCTTCACCGCCATCTGTATGAACATGGATTTATCTACACACCCATCTGGATGAACATGGAAATATCTACACCGCTATCTCTATGAACATGGAAATAGCTACACCGCTATCTGTATGAACATGGAAATATCCACACCGCTATCTGTATGAACATGGAAATATCTACACCGCTACCTGCATCAACATGGAAATATCAGCACCGCTATCTGTATGAACATGGAAATATCTACAGAGCCTTCTGGATGAACATGGAAATATCTACACCGCTATCTGTATGAACATGGAAATATCTACACCGCTATCTGTATGAACATGGAAATATCTACACCACTATCTGTATGAACATGGAAATATTTACACCGCTATCTGTATGAACATGGAAATATCTACACCACTATCTGTGCAAACATGCATACATCTTCACCGCTATCTGTATAAACATGGAAATATCTACACCGCTATCTGTATGAACATGGAAATATCTACACTGCTAACTGTTTGAACATGGAAATATCTACACCGCTATCTGCATGAAAATGGAAATATTTACACAGCTATCTGCATATACACGGAAATATCTACAAAGCTATTTCTTTACACATGGAAATAACTACACCGCTATTTCTATAAACATGGAAATATCTACACCACCATCTGTATGAACATGGAAATATCTGCACCGCCATCTGTATGAACATATAAATATCTACACCGCCATCTTTATTAAGATGGAGATATCTACACCGCTATCTGTATAAAAATGGAAATATCTACACCGCTATCTGTATAAACATGGAAATATCTACACCGCTATCTGTATAAACAGGGAAATATCTACACCGCTACCTGTATAAACATGGAAATATCAGCACGGCTATGTGTATGAAAAAGGAAATATCTACACCGCTATCTGTATGAACATGGAAATATCTACACCGCTATCTGCATGAAAATGGAAATATCTACACAGCTATCTGCATTTACATGGAAATATCTACAAAGCTATCTCTTTACACATGGAAATAACTACACCGCTATCTCTATAAACATGGAAATATCTACACCACTATCTGTATAAACATGGAAATATCTACACCGCTATCTGTATAAACATGGAAATATCTACACAGCTATTTGTATAAACATGGAAATATCTACACCGCTACCTGTATAAACATGGAAATATCAGCACCGCTATCTGTATTAACATGGAAATACCTACACTGCTATCTGTGTGAACATGGAAATATCTACACCGATATCTGTATGAACATGGAAATATTTTCACTACCATCTGTATGAACATAGATATATCTACACAGCCATCTGGATGAACATGGAAATATCAGCACCGCTGTCTGTATGAACATGGAAATATCTACACCGCTATCTGTATGAACATGGAAATATCTACACCACTATCTGTGCAAACATGCATATACCTACACTGCTATCTGTATGAACATGGAAATATCTACACCGATATCTGTATGAACATGGAAATATCTTCACCACCATTTGTATGAACATAGATATATCTACACAGCCATCTGGATGAACATGGAAATATCAGCACCGCTGTCTGTATGAACATGGAAATATCTACACCGCTATCTGTATGAACATGGAAATATCTACACCGCTACCAGTATAAACATGGAAATGTCAGCACCGCTATCAGTATGAACATGGAAGTTTCTACACCGCCTTCTGTATGAACATGGAAATATCTTCACCGCCATCCGTATGAACATGGAAATATCTGCACCGCCATCTGTATGAACATGTAAATATCTACACCGCCATCTGTATTAAGATGGAGATGTCTACACCGCTATCTGTATAAACATGGAAATATCTACACCGCTATGTGTATAAACATGGAAATATCTACACCGCTACCTGTATAAACATGGAAGTATCAGCACCGCTATCGGTATGAACATGGCATTATTTACACGGTTATCTGTATGAACATGGAAATATCTACACCGCTATCTGTATGAACATGGAAATGTCTTCACCGCCATCTCTATGAACATGGATATATCTACAAAGCCATCTGGATGAACATGGAAATATCTACACCGCTATCTGTATAAACATGGAAATATCTACACCGCTACCTGTATAAACATGGAAATATCAGCACCGCTATCAGTATGAACATGGAAATATCAACATCGCCATCTGTATAAACATGGAAATATCGTCACCTCCATCTGTATGAACATGGATCTACCTACACAGCCATCTGTATGAACATGGAAATATCTTCACCGCCATCTGTATGAACATGGATATGTCTACACTGCTGTCTGTATGAACATGGAAATATCTACACCACTATCTGTGTAAACATGCATACATCTTCACAGCTATCTGTATAAACATGGAAATATCTACACCGCTATCTGTATGGACATGGAAATATCTACACCGCTATCTGAACATGGAAATATCTACACCGCTATCTGCATGAAAATGGAAATATCTACACAACTATCTGCATATAAATGGAAATATCTACACAGCTATCTCTTTGCACATGGAAATAACTACACCTCTATCTCTATAAACATGGAAATATCTACACCGCCATCTGTATGAACATGGAAATATCTACACCGCCATCTGTATTAAGAAGGAGATATCTACACCGCTATCTGTATAAACATGGAAATATCTACACCGCTATCTGTATGAACATGGAAATATCTACACCGCTATCTGTATAAACACGGAAGTATGTACACCGCTACCTGTAAAAACATGGAAGTATCAGCACCGCTATCGATATGAACATGGCAATATCTACACGGCTATCTGTATGAACATGGAAATATCTACACCGCTATCTGTATGAACATGGAAATACCTTCACAGCCATCTGTATTAACATGGATATATCTACACAGCCATCTGGATGAAAATGGAAATATCTACACCGCTATCTGTATGAACATGGAAATATCTATACCGCTATCTGTATGAACATGGAAATATCTACACACCATCTGGGTGAACATGGAAATATCTACACCGCTATCTGTATGAACAAGGAAATACATGCACCGCTATCTGTATGAATATGTAAATATCTACACCGCTACCTGTATAAACATGGAAATATCAGCACCGCTATCTGTATGAACATGGAAATACCTACACTGCTATCTGTATGAACATGGAAATATCTACACCGATATCTGTATGAACATGGAAATATCTTCACCACCATCTGTATGAACATGGAAATATCTTCACCGCCATCTGTATCAACATGGATATATTTACACAGCCATCTGGATGAAGACGGAAATATCTACACCGCTATCTGTATGAGCATGGAAATATCTACACTGCTATCTGTGTAAACATGTATACATCTTCACCACTATCTGTTTAAACATGGAAATATCTACACAGCTATCTGTATGAACATGGAAATATCTACACCGCTATCTGTTTGAACATGGAAATATCTACACCGCTATCTGCATGAAAATGGAAATATATACAAAGCTATCTGCATATACATGGAAATATCTATACAGCTATCTCTTTACACATGGAAATAACTACACAGCTATCTCTATAAACATGGAAATATCTACACCACCATCTGTATGAACATGGAAATATCTGCACCGCCATCTGTATGATCATATAAATATCTACACCGCCATCTGTATTAAGATGGAGATATCTACACCGCTATCTGTATAAACATGGAAATATCTACACCGATATCTGTATAAACATGGAAATATCTACACCGCTATCTGTATGAACATGGAAATATCTTCACCGCCATCTGTATGAACATGGATTTATCTACACACCCATCTGGATGAACATGGAAATATATACACCGCTATCTCTATGAACATGGAAATAGCTACACCGCTATCTGTATGAACATGGAAATATCTACACCGCTATCTGTATGAACATGGAAATATCTACACCGCTATCTGTATGAACATGGAAATATCTACACCGCTACCTGTATCAACATGGAAATATCAGCACCACCATCTGTATGAACATCGAAATATCTACACAGCCTTCTGGATGAACATGGAAATATCTACACCGCTATCTGTATGAACATGGAAATATCTACACCGCTATCTGCATGAACATGGAAATATCTACACCAATATCTGTATGAACATGGAAATATTTACACCGCTATCTGTATGAACATGGAAATATCCACACCACTATCTGTGCAAACATGCATACATCTTCACCGCTATCTGTATAAACATGGAAATATCTACACCGCTATCTGTATGAACATGGAAATATCTACACCGCTAACTGTTTGAACATGGAAATATCTACACTGCTATCTGCATGAAAATGGAAATGTTTACACAGCTATCTGCATATACACGGAAATATCTACAAAGCTATTGCTTTACACATGGAAATAACTACACCGCTATCTCTATAAACATGGAAATATCTACACCACCATCTGTATGAACATGGAAATATCTGCACCGCCATCTGTATGAACATATAAATATCTACACCGCCATCTGTATTAAGATGGAGATATCCACACCGCTATCTGTATAAACATGGAAATATCTACACCGCTATCTGTATAAACATGGAAATATCTACACCGCTATCTGTATAAACATGGAAATATCTACACCGCTACCTGTATAAACATGGAAATATCAGCACCGCTATCTGTATGAACATGGAAATATCTACACCGCTATCTGTATGAACATGGAAATATCTACACCGCTATCTGCATGATAATGGAAATATCTACACAGCTATCTGCATATACATGGAAATATCAACAAAGCTATCTCTTTACACATGGAAATAACTACACCGCTATCTCTATAAGCATGGAAATATCTACACCACTATCTGTATAAACATGGAAATATCTACACCGCTATCTGTATAAACATGGAAATATCTACACCGCTATTTGTATAAACATGGAAATATCTACACCGCTACCTGTATAAACATGGAAATATCAGCACCGCTATCTGTATTAACATGGAAATACCTACACTGCTATCTGTATGAACATGGAAATATCTACATCGATATCTGTATGAAAATGGAAATATCTTCACCACCATCTGTATGAACATAGATATATCTACACAGCCATCTAGATGAACATTGAAATATCAGCACCGCTGTCTGTATGAACATGGAAATATCTACACCGCTATCTGTATGAACATGGAAATATCTTCACCGCCATCTGTATGAACATGTATATATCTACACAGCCATCTAGATGAATATGGAAATATCTACACCGCTATCTGTATGAACATGGAAATATCTGCACCGCCATCTGTATGAACATTTAAATATCTACACCGCCATCTGTATTAAGATGGAGATATCTACACCACTATCTGCATAAACATGGAAATATCTACACCGCTATCTGTATAAACATGGAAATATCTACACCGCTATGTGTATAAACATGGAAATATCTACACTGCTATCTGTATAAACATGGAAATATCTACACCGCTACCAGTATAAACATGGAAATGTCAGCACCGCTATCAGTATGAACATGGACGTTTCTACACTGCCATCTGTATGAACATGGAAATATCTTCACCGCCATCCGTATGAACATGGAAATATCTGCACCGCCATCTGTATGAACATATAAATATCTACACCGCCATCTGTATTAAGATGGAGATGTCTACACCGCTATCTGTATAAACATGGAAATATCTACACCGCTATGTGTATAAACATGGAAATATCTACACAGCTACCTGTATAAACATGGAAGTATCAGCACCGCTATCGGTATGAACATGGCATTATCTACACGGTTATCTGTATGAACATGGAAATATCTACACCGCTATCTGTATGAACATGGAAATGTCTTCAACGCCATCTGTATGAACATGGATATATCTACACAGCCATCTGGATGAACATGGAAATATCTACACCGCTATCTGTATAAACATGGAAATATCTACACCGCTACCTGTATAAACATGGAAATATCAGCACCGCTATCAGTATGAACATGGAAATATCAACACCGCCGTCTGTATGAACATGGAAATATCGTCACCTCCATCTGTATGAACATGGATATATCTACACAGCCATCTGTATGAACATGGAAATATCTTCACCGCCATCTGTATGAACATGGATATGCCTACACTGCCGTCTGTATGAACATGGAAATATCTACACCGCTATCTGTGTAAACATGCATACATCTTCACAGCTATCTGTATAAACATGGAAATATCTACACCGCTATCTGTATGGACATGGAAATATCTACACCGCTATCTGAACATGGAAATATCTACACCGCTATCTGCATGAAAATGGAAATATCTACACAACTATCTGCATATAAATGGAAATATCTACACAGCTATCTCTTTGCACATGGAAATAACTACACCTCTATCTCTATAAACATGGAAATATCTACACCGCCATCTGTATGAACATGGAAATATCTACACCGCCATCTGTATTAAGAAGGTGATATCTACACCGCTGTCTGTATAAACATGGAAATATCTACACCGCTATCTGTATGAACATGGAAATATCTACACCACTATCTGTATAAACACGGAAATATGTACACCGCTACCTGTATAAACATGAATGTATCAGCACCGCTATCGGTATGAACATGGCAATATCTACACGGCTATCTGTATGAACATGGAAATATCTACACCGTTATCTGTATGAACATGGAAATACCTTCAAAGCCATCTGTATGAACATGGATATATCTACACAGCCATCTGCATGAACATGGAAATATCTACACCGCTATCTGTATGAACATGGAAATATCTATACCGCTATCTGTATGAACATGGAAATATCTACACAGCTATCTGCGTGAACATGGAAATACCTACACCGCTATCTGTATGAACAAGGAAATACATGCACCGGTATCTGTATGAATATGGAAATATCTACACCGCTATCTGTAAGAACATGGAAATATCTAAACCGCTATCTGTATGAACATGGAAATATCTTCACCGCCATCTGCATGAACATGGATATATCTACACAGCCATCTGGATGAACATGGAAATATCTGCACCGCTATCTGTATGAAGATGGAAATATCTACACCGCTATCTGTATGAACATGGATATATCTACACCGCTACCTGTATAAACATGGAAATATCTACACCGCTACCTGTATAAACATGGAAATATCAGCACCGCTATCTGTATGAACATGGAAATATCTACACCGCTATCTGTATGAACATGGAAATATCTACACCGCTATCTGCATGATAATGGAAATATCTACACAGCTATCTGCATATACATGGAAATATCAACAAAGCTATCTCTTTACACATGGAAATAACTACACCGCTATCTCTATAAGCATGGAAATATCTACACCACTATCTGTATAAACATGGAAATATCTACACCGCTATCTGTATAAACATGGAAATATCTACACCGCTATTTGTATAAACACGGAAATATCTACACCGCTACCTGTATAAACATGGAAATATCAGCACCGCTATCTGTATTAACATGGAAATACCTACACTGCTATCTGTATGAACATGGAAATATCTACATCGATATCTGTATGAAAATGGAAATATCTTCACCACCATCTGTATGAACATAGATATATCTACACAGCCATCTAGATGAATATGGAAATATCTACACCGCTATCTGTATGAACATGGAAATATCTGCACCGCCATCTGTATGAACATTTAAATATCTACACCGCCATCTGTATTAAGATGGAGATATCTACACCACTATCTGCATAAACATGGAAATATCTACACCGCTATCTGTATAAACATGGAAATATCTACACCGCTATGTGTATAAACATGGAAATATCTACACTGCTATCTGTATAAACATGGAAATATCTACACCGCTACCAGTATAAACATGGATATGTCAGCACCGCTATCAGTATGAACATGGAAGTTTCTACACTGCCATCTGTATGAACATGGAAATATCTTCACCGCCATCCGTATGAACATGGAAATATCTGCACCGCCATCTGTATGAACATATAAATATCTACACCGCCATCTGTATTAAGATGGAGATGTCTACACCGCTATCTGTATAAACATGGAAATATCTACACAGCTACCTGTATAAACATGGAAGTATCAGCACCGCTATCGGTATGAACATGGCATTATCTACACGGTTATCTGTATGAACATGGAAATATCTACACCGCTATCTGTATGAACATGGAAATGTCTTCAACGCCATCTGTATGAACATGGATATATCTACACAGCCATCTGGATGAACATGGAAATATCTACACCGCTATCTGTATAAACATGGAAATATCTACACCGCTACCTGTATAAACATGGAAATATCAGCACCGCTATCAGTATGAACATGGAAATATCAACACCGTCGTTTGTATTAACATGGAAATATCGTCACCTCCATCTGTATGAACATGGATATATCTACACAGCCATCTGTATGAACATGGAAATATCTTCACCGCCATCTGTATGAACATGGATATGTCTACACTGCCGTCTGTATGAACATGGAAATATCTACACCGCTATCTGTGTAAACATGCATACATCTTCACAGCTATCTGTATAAACATGGAAATATCTACACCGCTATCTGTATGGACATGGAAATATCTACACCGCTATCTGAACATGGAAATATCTACACCACTATCTGCATGAAAATGGAAATATCTACACAACTATCTGCATATAAATGGAAATATCTACACAGCTATCTCTTTGCACATGGAAATAACAACACCTCTATCTCTATAAACATGGAAATATCTACACCGCCATCTGTATGAACATGGAAATATCTAAACCGCCATCTGTATTAAGAAGGAGATATCTACACCGCTGTCTGTATAAACATGGAAATATCTACACCGCTATCTGTATGAACATGGAAATATCTACACCACTATCTGTATAAACACGGAAATATGTACACCGCTACCTGTATAAACATGGAAGTATCAGCACCGCTATCGGTATGAACATGGCAATATCTACACGGCTATCTGTATGAACATGGAAATATCTACACCGCTATCTGTATGAACATGGAAATACCTTCACAGCCATCTGTATGAACATGGATATATCTACACAGCCATCTGGATGAACATGGAAATATCTACACCGCTATCTGTATGAACATGGAAATATCTATACCGCTATCTGTATGAACATGGAAATATCTACACAGCCATCTGGGTGAACATGGAAATACCTACACCGCTATCTGTATGAACAAGGAAATACATGCACCGGTATCTGTATGAATATGGAAATATCTACACCGCTATCTGTATGAACATGGAAATATCTACACCGCTATCTGTATGAACATGGAAATATCTTCACCGCCATCTGTATGAACATGGATATATCTACACAGCCATCTGGATGAACATGGAAATATCTACACCGCTTTCTGTGTAAACATGCATACATTTTCACCGCTATCTGTATAAACATGGAAATATCTACACCGCTATCTTTATGAACATGGAAATATCTACACCGCTAACTGTTTGAACATGGAAATATATACAGAGCTATCTGCTTGAAAATGGAAATATCTACACTGCTATCTGTATGAACATGCAAATATATACACCGCTATCTGTATGAACATGGAAATATCTACACCGCTTTCTGTATGAACATGGAAATATCTACACCGCTATCTGTATGAACATGGAAATATCTTCACCGCCATCTGCATGAACATGGATATATCTACACAGCCATCTGGATGAACATGGAAATATCTGCACCGCTATCTGTATGAAGATGGAAATATCTACACCGCTATCTGTATGAACATGGATATATCTACACAGCCATCTGGATGAACATGGAAATATCTACACCGCTATCTGTATAAACATGGAAATATCTACACTGCTACCTGTATAAACGTGGAAATATCAGCACCGCTATCTGTATGAACATGGAAATATCTACACCGCTATCTGTATGAACATGGAAATATCTACACCGCTATCTGCATGAAAATGGAAATATGTACACAGCTATCTGCATATACATGGAAATATCTACAAAGCTATCTCTTTACACATGGAAATAATTACACCGCTATCTGTATAAACATGGAAATATCTACAACACTATCTGTATAAACATGGAAATATCTACACTGCTATCTGTGCAAACATGCATACATCTTCACCGGTATCTGTATAAACATGCAAATATCTACACCGCTATCTGTATGAACATGGAAATATCTACACCGCTATCTGTTTGAACATGGAAATATCTACACCGCTATCTGCATGAAAATGGAAATATCTACACAGCTATCTGCATATACACGGAAATATCTACAAAGCTATTTCTTTACACATGGAAATAACTACACCGCTATCTCTATAAACATGGAAATATCTACTCCGCCATCTGTATGATCATGGAAATATCTGCACCACCATCTGTATGAACATATAAGTATCTACACCGCCATCTGTATTAAGATAGAGATATCTACACCGCTATCTGTATAAACATGGAAATATCAACACCGCTATCTGTATAAACATGGAAATATCTACACCGCTATCTGTATAAACATGGAAATATCTACACCGCTACCTGTATAAACATGGAAATATCAGCACCGCTATCTGTATGAACATGGAAATATCTACACCGCTATCTGTATGAACATGGAAATATCTACACCGCTATCTGCATGAAAATGGAAATATCTACACAGCTATCTGCTTATACATGGAAATATCTACAAAGCTATCTCTTTACACATGGAAATAACTACACCGCTATCTCTATAAACATGGAAATATCTACACCACTATCTGTATAAACATGGAAATATCTACCCTGCTATCTGTATAAACATGGAAATATCTACAACGCTATCTGTATAAACATGGAAATATCTACACCGCTACCTGAATAAACATGGAAATATCAGCACCGCTATCTGTATGTACATAGAAATAACTACACTGCTATCTGCATGAAGATGGAAATAACTACACCGATATCTGTATGAACATGGAAATATCTTCACCACCATCTCTATGAACATAGATATATCTACACAGCCATCTTGATGAACATGGAAGTATCAGCACCGCTGTCTGTATGAACATGGAAATATCTACACCGCTATCTGTATGAACATGGAAATATCTACACTGCTATCTGTATGAACATGGAAATATCTTCACCGCCATCTGTATGAACATGGATATATCTACACAGCCATCTGGATGAACACGGAATTATCTACACCGCTATCTGTATGAGCATGGAAATATCTACACCGCTATCTGTGTAAACATGTATACATCTTCACCACTATCTGTTTAAACATGGAAATATCTACACTGCTATCTGTATGAACATGGAATTATCTACACAGCTATCTGTTTGAACATGGAAATATCTACACCGCTATCTGCATGAAAATGGAAATATCTACAAAGCTATCTGCATATACATGGAAATATCTATACAGCTATCTCTTTACACATGGAAATAACTACACCGCTATCTCTATAAACATGAAAATATCTACACCGCCATCTGTATGAACTTGGAAATATCTGCACCGCCATCTGTTTGATCATATAAATATCTACACCGCCATCTGTATTAAGATGGAGATATCTACACCGCTATCTGTATAAACATGGAAATATCAACACCGCTATCTGTATAAACATGGAAATATCTACACCGCCATCTGTATGAACATGGATATATCTACACAGCCATCTGGATGAACATGGAAATATCTACACCGCTATCTGTATGAACATGGAAATATCTACACCGCTATCTGTGTTAACATGCATACATCTTCACCGCTATCTGTATAAACATGGAAATATCTACACAGCTCTCTGCATATACATGGAAATATCTACAAAGCTCTTTCTTTACACATGGACATATCTACACCGCAATCTCTATAAACATGGAAATATCTACACCGCCATCTGTATGAACATGGAAATACCTGCACCGCCATCTGTATGAACATATAACTATCTACACCGCCATCTGTATTAAGATGGAGATATCTACACCGCTATCTGTATAAACATGGAAATATCTACACCGCTATCAGTATAAACGTGGAAATATCTACACCGCTATCTGTATGAACATGGAAATATCTACACAGCCATCTGGATGAACATGGAAATATCTACACCGCTATATGTATGAACATGGAAATAGATACACCGCTATCTGTATGAACATGGAAATATCTACACCGCTACCTATATAAACATGGAAATATCAGCACCGCTATCTGTATGAACATGGAAATATCTATACAGCCTTCTGGATGAACATGGAAATATCTACACCGCTATCTGTATGAACATGGAAATATCTACACCGCTATCTGTATGAACATGGAAATATCTACACCGCTATCTGTGCAAACATACATACATCTTCACCGCTATCTGTATAAACATGCAAATATCTACACCGCTATCTGTATGAACATGGAAATATCTACACCGCTATCTGTTTGAACATGGAAATGTCTACACCGCTATCTGCATGAAAATGGAAATATCTACACAGCTATCTGCATATACACGGAAATATCTACAAAGCTATTTCTTTACACATGGAAATAACTACACCGCTATCTCTATTAACATGGAAATATCTACACCGCCATCTGTATGAACATGGAAATATCTGCACTGCCATCTGTATGAACATATAAATACCTACACCGCCATCTGTATTAAGATGGAGATATCTACACCGATATCAGTATAAACATGGAAATATCTACACCGCTATCTGTATAAACACGGAAATATCTACACCGCTATCTGTATAAACATGGAAATATCTACACGGCTACCTGTATAAACATGGAAATATCAGCATCGCTATCTGTATGAACATGGAAATATCTACACAGCCTTCTGGATGAACAAGGAAACATCTACAACGCTATCTCTATGAACATGGAAATACCTACACCGCTATCTGTATGAACATGGAAATATCTACACCGCTATCTGTATGAACATGGAAATATCTACACCGGTATCTGTATGAACATGGAAATATCTACACCGCTATCTGTGCAAACATGCATACATCTTCACCGCTATCTGTATAAACATGCAAATATCTACACCGCTATCTGTATGAACATGGAAATATCTACACCGCTATCTGTTTGAACATGGAAATATCTACACCGCTATCTGCATGAAAATGGAAATATCTACACAGCTTTCTGCATATACACGGAAATATCTACAAAGCTATTTCTTTACACATGGAAATAACTACACCGCTATCTCTATAAACATGGAAATATCTACACCGCCATGTGTATCAACATGGAAATATCTGCACCGCCATCTGTATGAACATATAAGTATCTACACCGCCATCTGTATTAAGATGGAGATATCTACACCGCTATCTGTATAAACATGGAAATATCTACACCGCTATCTGTATAAACATGGAAATATCTACACCGCTACCTGTATGAACATGGAAATATCTTCACCGCCATCTTTATGAACATGGATATATCTACACAGCCGTCTGGATGAACATGGAAATATCTACACCGCTATCTGTATGAACATGGAAATAGCTACACCGCTATCTGTATGAACATGGAAATAGCTACACCGCTATCTGTATGAACATGGAAATATCTACACCGTTATCTGTATGAACATGGAAATATCTTCACCGCCATCTGTATGAACATGGATATATCTACACAGCCATCTGGATGAACATGGAAATATCTACACCGCTATCTGTATGAACATGGAAATATCTACACCGCTATATGTGTTAACATGCATACATCTTCACCGCTACCTGTATCAACATGGAAATATCTACACAGCTCTCTGCATATACATGGAAATATCTACAAAGCTATTTCTTTACACATGGACATATCTACACCGCAATCTCTATAAACATGGAAATATCTACACCGCCATCTGTATGAACATGGAAATATCTGCACCGCCATCTGAAAGAACATGTATATATCTACACAGCCATCTGGATGAACATGGAAATATCTACAACGCTATCTGTATGAACATGGAAATATCTACACCGCTAACTGTGTAAACCTGCATACATCTTCTCCGCTATCTGTATAAACATGGAAATATCTACACCGCTATCTGTATAAACATGGAAATATCTACACCGCTACCTGTATAAACATGGAAATATCAGCACCGCTATCTGTATGAACATGGAAATATCTACACAGCCATCTGGATGAACATGGAAATATCTACACCGATATCTGTATGAACATGGAAATATCTACACCGCTATCTGTATGAACATGGAAATATCTCCACCGCTATCTGTATGAACATGGAAATATCTACACCGCTATCTGTATGATCATGGAAATATCTTCACCGCCATCTGTATGAACATGGATATAACTACAAAGCCATCTGGATGAACATGGAATTATCTACACCGCTGTATGTATGAACATGGAAATAGCTACACCGCTATCTGTATGAACATGGAAATATCTACACCGCTATCTGTATGAACATGGAAATATCTACACCGCTATCTGTATGAACATGGAAATATCTTCACCGCCATCTGTATGAACATGGATATATCTACATAGCCATCTGGATGAACATGGAAATATCTACACCGCTATCTGGATGAGCCTTCAAATATCTACACCACTATCTTTGTAAACATGCATACATCTTCACCGCTATCTGTATAAACATGGAAATATCTACACCGCTATCTGTATGAACATGGAAATATCTACACCGCTATCTGTTTGAACATGGAAATATCTACACCGCTATCTGCATGTAAATGGAAATATCTACACAGCTATCGGCATATACATGGAAATATCTACAAAGCTATTTCTTTACACATGGAAATAACTACACCGCTATCTCTATTAACATGGAAATATCTACACCGCCATCTGTATGAACATGGAAATATCTGCACCGCCTTCTGTATGAACATATAAATATCTACATTGCCATCTGTATTAAGATGGAGATATCTACACGTCTATCAGTATAAACATGGAAATATCTACACCTCTATCCGTATAAACATGGAAATATCTACACCGCTCTCTGTATAAACATGGAAATATCTACACCGCTACCGGTATAAACATGGAAATATCAGCACCGCTATCTGTATGAACATGGGAATATCTAAACAGCCATCTGGATGAACATGGAAATATCTACACCTCTATCTGTATGAACATGGAAATATCTACACGGCTATCTGCATGAAAATGGAAATATCTACAGAGCTATCTGCATATACATGGAAATATCTACAAAGCTATTACTTTACACATGGAAATAACTACACCGCTATCTCTATAAACATAGAAATATCTACACCGCCATCTGTATGAACATGGAAATATCTGCACCGCAATCTGCATGAACATATAAATATCTACACCACCATCTGTATTAAGATGGAGATATCCACACCGCTATCTGTATAAACATGGAAATATCTACACCGCTATCTGTATAAACATGGAAATATCTACACCGCTATCTCTATGAATATGGAAATATCTACACTGCTACCTATATAAACATGGAAATATCAGCACCGCTATCTGTGTGAACATGGAAATATCTACACAGCCTTCTGGATGAACATGGAAATATCTACACCGCTATCTGAATGAACATGGAAATATCTACACCGCTATCTGTTTAAACATGCATACATCTTCACCGCTATCTGTATAAACATGGAAATAACTCCACCGCTATCTGTATGAACATGGAAATATCTACCCCGCTATCTGTATGAACATGGAAATATCTACACCACTATCTGTATGAACATGGAAATATCTACACAGCTATCTGTATGAACATGGAAATATCTACACCGCTATCTGTGAAAACATGGATACATCTTCACCACTATCTGTATAAACATGGAAATATCTCCACCGCTATCTGTATGAACATGGATATAACTACACAGCCATCTGGATGAACATGGAAATATCTACACCGCTGTATGTATGAACATGGAAATAGCTACACCGCTATCTGTATGAACATGGAAATATCTACACCGCTATCTGTATGAACATGGAAATATCTACACCGCTCTCTGTATGAACATGGAAATATCTTCACCGCCATCTGTATGAACATGGATATATCTACATAGCCATCTGGATGAACATGGAAATATCTACACCGCTATCTGGATGAGCCTTCAAATATCTACACCACTATCTGTGTAAACATGCATACATCTTCACCGCTATCTGTATAAACATGGAAATATCTACACCGCTATCTGTATAAACATGGAAATATCTACACCGCTACCGGTATAAACATGGAAATATCAGCACCGCTATCTGTATGAACATGGGAATATCTACACAGCCATCTGGATGAACATGGAAATATCTACACCACTATCTGTATGAACATGGAAATATCTACACCGCTATCTGCATGAAAATGGAAATATCTACAGAGCTATCTGCATATACATGGAAATATCTATAAAGATATTTCTTTACACATGGAAATAACTACACCGCTATCTCTATAAACATAGAAATATCTACACCGCCATCTGTATGAACATGGAAATATCTGCACCGCAATCTGCATGAACATATAAATATCTACACCGCCATCTCTATTAAGATGGAGATATCTACACCGGTATCTGTATAAACATGGAAATATCTACACCGCTATCAGTATAAACATGGAAATATCTACACCGCTATCTGGATGAACATGGAAATATCTACACAGCCATCTGGATGAACATGGAAATATCTACACCGCTATATGTATGAACATGGAAATAGATACACCGCTATCTGTATGAACATGGAAATATCTACACCACTATCTGTATGAACATGGAAATATCTACACCGCTATCTGTATGAACATGGAAATATCTTCACCGCCATCTGTATGAACATGGATATATCTACACAGCCATCTGGATGAACATGGAAATATCTACACCGCAATCTGTATGAACATGGAAATAGCTACACCTCTATCTGTATGAACATGGAAATATCTACACCGCTATCTGTATGAACATGGAAATATCTACACCGCTATCTGTATGATCATGGAAATATCTTCACCGCCATCTGTATGAACATGGATATATCTACACAGCTATCTGGATGAACATGGAAATATCTACACCGCTACCTGAATGAACATGGAAATATCTACACCGGTATCTGTGTAAACATGCATACATCTTCACCGCTATCTGTATAAACATGGAAATATCTCCACCGCTATCTGTATGAACATGGAAATATCTACACCGCTATCTGCATGAAAATGGAAATATCTACAGAGCTATCTGCATATACATGGATATATCTACAAAGCTATTTCTTTACACATGGAAATAACTACACCGCTATCTCTATAAACATAGAAATATCTACACCGCCATCTGTATGAACATGGAAATATATGCACCGCCATCTGCATGAAAATATAAATATCTCCACCACCATCTGTATTAAGATGGAGATATCCACACCGCTCTCTGTATAAACATGGAAATATCTACACCGCTATCTGTATAAACATGGAAATATCTACACCGCTATCTGTATGAACATGGAAATATCTACACCGCTACCTATATAAACATGGAAATATCAGCACCGCTATCTGTATGAACATGGAAATATCTATACAGCCTTCTGGATGAACATGGAAATATCTACACCGCTATCTGTATGAACATGGAAATATCTACACCGCTATCTGTATGAGCATGGAAATATCTACACTGCTATCTGTGCAAACATGCATACATCTTCACCGCTATCTGTATAAACATGCAAATATCTACACCGCTATCTGTATGAACATGGAAATATCTACACCGCTATCTGTTTGAACATGGAAATATCTACACCGCTATCTGTATGAACATGGAAATATCTACACCGCTATCTGTATGAACATGGAAATATCTACACCGCTATCTGTGCAAACATGCATACATCTTCACCGCTATCTGTATAAACATGCAAATATCTACACCGCTATCTGTATGAACATGGAAATATCTACACCGCTATCTGTTTGAACATGGAAATATCTACACCGCTATCTGCATGAAAATGGAAATATCTACACAGCTTTCTGCATATACACGGAAATATCTACAAAGCTATTTCTTTACACATGGAAATAACTACACCGCTATCTCTATAAACATGGAAATATCTACACCGCCATGTGTATGAACATGGAAATATCTGCACCGCCATCTGTATGAACATGGATATAACTACACAGCCATCTGGATGAACATGGAAATATCTACACCGCTGTATGTATGAACATGGAAATAGCTACACCGCTATCTGTATGAACATGGAAATATCTACACCGCTATCTGTATGAACATGGAAATATCTACACCGCTATCTGTATGAACATGGAAATATCTTCACCGCCATCTGTATGAACATGGATATATCTACATAGCCATCTGGATGAACATGGAAATATCTACACCGCTATCTGGATGAGCCTTCAAATATCTACACCACTATCTGTGTAAACATGCATACATCTTCACCGCTATCTGTATAAACATGGAAATATCTACACCGCTATCTGTATGAACATGGAAATATCTACACCGCTATCTGTTTGAACATGGAAATATCTACACCGCTATCTGCATGTAAATGGAAATATCTACACAGCTATCTGCATATACATGGAAATATCTACAAAGCTATTTCTTTACACATGGAAATAACTACACCGCTATCTCTATTAACATGGAAATATCTACACCGCCATCTGTATGAACATGGAAATATCTGCACCGCCATCTGTATGAACATATAAATATCTACACTGCCATCTGTATTAAGATGGAGATATCTACACCGCTACCGGTATAAACATGGAAATATCAGCACCGCTATCTGTATGAACATGGGAATATCTACACAGCCATCTGGATGAACATGGAAATATCTACACCACTATCTGTATGAACATGGAAATATCTACACCGCTATCTGTATAAACATGGAAATATCTACACCGCTATCCGTATAAAAATGGAAATATCTACACCGCTATCTGTATAAACATGGAAATATCTACACCGCTACCGGTATAAACATGGAAATATCAGCACCGATATCTGTATGAACATGGGAATATCTACACAGCCATCTGGATGAACATGGAAATATCTACACCACTATCTGTATGAACATCGAAATATCTACACCGCTATCTGCATGAAAATGGAAATATCTACAGAGCTATCTGCATATACATGGAAATATCTACAAAGATATTTCTTTACACATGGAAATAACTACACCGCTATCTCTATAAACATAGAAATATCTACACCGCCATCTGTATGAACATGGAAATATCTGCACCGCAATCTGCATGAACATATAAATATCTACACCACAATCTGTATTAAGATGGAGATATCCACACCGCTATCTGTATAAGCATGGAAATATCTACACCGCTATCTGTATAAACATGGAAATATCTACACCGCTATCTGTATGAACATGGAAATATCTACACTGCTACCTTTATAAACATGGAAATATCAGCACCGCTATCTGTATGAACATGGAAACATCTACACAGCCTTCTGGATGAACATGGAAATATCTACACCGCTATCTGAATGAACATGGAAATATCTACACCGCTATCTGTGTAAACATGCATACATCTTCACCGCCATCTGTATAAACATGGAAATATCTCCACTGCTATCTGTATGAACATGGAAATATCTACACCGCTATCTGTATGAACATGGAAATATCTACACCACTATCTGTATGAACATGGAAATATCTACACCGCTATCTGTATGAACATGAAAATATCTACACCGCTATCTGTGAAAACATGGATACATCTTCACCGCTATCTGTATAAACATGGAAATATCAACACCGCTATATGTATGAACATGGAAATATCTACACCGCTATCTGTATGAACATGGAAATATCTACACCGCTATCTGCATGTAAATGGAAATATCTACACAGCTATCTGCATATACATGGAAATATCTACAAAGCTATTTCTTTACACATGGAAATAACTACACCGCTATCTCTATTAACATGGAAATATCTACACTCCATCTGTATGAACATGGAAATATCTGCACCGCCATCTGTATGAACATATAAATATCTACACTGCCATCTGTATTAAGATGGAGATATCTACACCGCTATCTGTATGAACATGGAAATATCTACACCGCTATCTATATGAACATGGAAATATCTACACCGCTATCTGTATGAACATGGAAATATCTACACCGCTATCTGTGTGAACATGGAAAGAACTACACCGCTATCTGTATGAACATGTTAATATCTTCACCGCCATCTGTATGAACATGGATATATCTACACAGCCATCTGGATGAACATGGATATATCTACACCGCTATCTGTATGAACATGGAAATAACTACACCGCTATCTCTATTAAAATGGAAATATCTACACCGCCATCTCTATTAACATGGAAATATCTACACCGCCATCTGTGTAAACATGGAAATATCTACACCGCCATCTGTATGAACATGGAAATATCTGCACCGCCATCTGTATGAACATATAAATATCTACACCGACTTCTGTATTAAGATGGAGATATCTACACCGCTATCTGTATAAACATGGAAATATGAGCACCGCTATCTGTATAAACATGGAAATATCTACACCGCTATCTGTATAAACATGGAAATATCTACACCGCTACCGGTATAAACATGGAAATATCAGCACCGCTATCTGTATGAACATGGGAATATCTACACAGCCATCTGGATGAACATGGAAATATCTACACCACTATCTGTATGAACATGGAAATATCTACACCGCTGTCTGTGAAAACATGGATACATCTTCACCGCTATCTGTATGAACATGGAAATATCTACACCGCTATCTGTATGAACATGGAAATATCTACACCGCTATCTGTATGAACATGGAAATATCTTCACCGCCATCTGTATGAACATGGATATATCTACACAGCCGTCTGGATGAACATGGAAATATCTACACCGCTATCTGTATGAACATGGAAATAGCTACACCGCTATCTGTATGAACATGGAAATAGCTACACCGCTATCTGTATGAACATGGAAATATCTACACCGCTATCTGTATGAACATGGAAATATCTTCACCGCCATCTGTATGAACATGGATATATCTACACAGCCATCTGGATGAACATGGAAATATCTACACCTCTATCTGTATGAACATGGAAATATCTACACCGCTATCTGTGTTAACATGCATACAACTTCACCGCTATGTGTATAAACATGGAAATATCTACACAGCTCTCTGCATATACATGGAAATATCTACAAAGCTATTTCTTTAAACATGGACATATCTACACCGCAATCTCTATAAACATGGAAATATCTACACCGCCATCTGTATGAATATGGAAATATCTGCACCGCCATCTGTATGAACATATAAATATCTACACCGCCATCTGTATTAAGATGGAGATATCTACACCGCTATCTGTATAAACATGAAAATATCTACACCGCTATCTGTATAAACATGGAAATATCAACACCGCTATCTGTATAAACATGGAAATATCTACACCGCTACCTGTATAAAGATGGAAATATCAGCACCGCTATCTGTATGAACATGGAAATATCTACACCGCTATCTCTATGAACATGGAAATATCTACACCGCTATCTGTATGAAAATGGAAATAGCTACACCGCTATCTGTATGAACATGGAAATATCTACACCGCTGTCTGTATGAACATGAAAATATCTACACCGCTATCTGTATGAACATGGAAATATCTTCACCGCCATCTGAATGAACATGTATATATCTACACAGCCATCTGGATGAACATGGAAATATCTACAACGCTATCTGTATGAACATGGAAATATCTACACCGCTAACTGTGTAAACCTGCATACATCTTCTCCGCTATCTGTATAAACATGGAAATATCTACACCGCCATCTGTATAAACATGGAAATATCTACACCGCTACCTGTATAAACATGGAAATATCAGCACCGCTATCTCTATGAACATGGAACTATCTACACAGCCATCTGGATGAACATGGAAATATCTACACCGATATCTGTATGAACATGGAAATACCTACACCGCTATCTGTATGAACATGGAAATATCTCCACCGCTATCTGTATGAACATGGAAATATCTACACCGCTATCTGTATGATCATGGAAATATCTTCACCGCCATCTGTATGAACATGGATATAACTACACAGCCATCTGGATGAACATGGAAATATCTACACCGCTGTATGTATTAACATGGAAATAGCTACACCGCTATCTGTATGAACATGGAAATATCTACAACGCTATCTGTATGAACATGGAAATATCTACACCGCTATCTGTATGAACATGGAAATATCTTCACCACCATCTGTATGAACATGGATATATCTACATAGCCATCTGGATGAACATGGAAATATCTACACCGCTATCTGGATGAGCCTTCAAATATCTACACCACTATCTGTGTAAACATGCATAAATCTTAACCGCTATCTGTATAAACATGGAAATATCTACACCGCTATCTGTATGAACATGGAAATATCTACACCGCTATCTGTTTGAACATGGAAATATCTACACCGCTATCAGCATGTAAATGGAAATATCTACACAGCTATCTGCATATACATGGAAATATCTACAAAGCTATTTCTTTACACATGGAAATAACTACACCGCTATCTCTATTAACATGGAAATACCTACACCGCCATCTGTATGAACATGGAAATATCTGCACCGCCATCTGTATGAACATATAAATATCTACACTGCCATCTGTATTAAGATGGAGATATCTACACCGCTATCTGTATAAACATGGAAATATCTACACCGCTATCCGTATAAAAATGGAAATATCTACACCGCTATGTGTATAAACATGGAAATATCTACACCGCTACCGGTATAAAAATGGAAATATCAGCACCGCTATCTGTATGAACATGGGAATATCTACACAGCCAACTGGATGAACATGGAAATATCTACACCACTATCTGTATGAAAATGGAAATATCTACACCGCTATCTGCATGAAAATGGAAATATCTACAGAGCTATCTGCATATACATGGAAATATCTACAAAGCTATTTCTTTACACATGGAAATAACTACACCGCTATCTCTATTAACATGGAAATATCTACACCGCCATCTGTATGAACATGGAAATATCTGCACCGCCATCTGTATGAACATATAAATATCTACACTGCCATCTGTATTAAGATGGAGATATCTACACCGCTACCGGTATAAACATGGAAATATCAGCACCGCTATCTGTATGAACATGGGAATATCTACACAGCCATCTGGATGAACATGGAAATATCTACACCACTATCTGTATGAACATGGAAATATCTACACCGCTATCTGTATAAACATGGAAATATCTACACCGCTATCCGTATAAAAATGGAAATATCTACACCGCTATCTGTATAAACATGGAAATATCTACACCGCTACCGGTATAAACATGGAAATATCAGCACCGATATCTGTATGAACATGGGAATATCTACACAGCCATCTGGATGAACATGGAAATATCTACACCACTATCTGTATGAACATCGAAATATCTACACCGCTATCTGCATGAAAATGGAAATATCTACAGAGCTATCTGCATATACATGGAAATATCTACAAAGATATTTCTTTACACATGGAAATAACTACACCGCTATCTCTATAAACATAGAAATATCTACACCGCCATCTGTATGAACATGGAAATATCTGCACCGCAATCTGCATGAACATATAAATATCTACACCACAATCTGTATTAAGATGGAGATATCCACACCGCTATCTGTATAAGCATGGAAATATCTACACCGCTATCTGTATAAACATGGAAATATCTACACCGCTATCTGTATGAACATGGAAATATCTACACTGCTACCTTTATAAACATGGAAATATCAGCACCGCTATCTGTATGAACATGGAAACATCTACACAGCCTTCTGGATGAACATGGAAATATCTACACCGCTATCTGAATGAACATGGAAATATCTACACCGCTATCTGTGTAAACATGCATACATCTTCACCGCCATCTGTATAAACATGGAAATATCTCCACTGCTATCTGTATGAACATGGAAATATCTACACCGCTATCTGTATGAACATGGAAATATCTACACCACTATCTGTATGAACATGGAAATATCTACACCGCTATCTGTATGAACATGAAAATATCTACACCGCTATCTGTGAAAACATGGATACATCTTCACCGCTATCTGTATAAACATGGAAATATCAACACCGCTATATGTATGAACATGGAAATATCTACACCGCTATCTGTATGAACATGGAAATATCTACACCGCTATCTGCATGTAAATGGAAATATCTACACAGCTATCTGCATATACATGGAAATATCTACAAAGCTATTTCTTTACACATGGAAATAACTACACCGCTATCTCTATTAACATGGAAATATCTACACTCCATCTGTATGAACATGGAAATATCTGCACCGCCATCTGTATGAACATATAAATATCTACACTGCCATCTGTATTAAGATGGAGATATCTACACCGCTATCTGTATGAACATGGAAATATCTACACCGCTATCTATATGAACATGGAAATATCTACACCGCTATCTGTATGAACATGGAAATATCTACACCGCTATCTGTGTGAACATGGAAAGAACTACACCGCTATCTGTATGAACATGTTAATATCTTCACCGCCATCTGTATGAACATGGATATATCTACACAGCCATCTGGATGAACATGGATATATCTACACCGCTATCTGTATGAACATGGAAATAACTACACCGCTATCTCTATTAAAATGGAAATATCTACACCGCCATCTCTATTAACATGGAAATATCTACACCGCCATCTGTGTAAACATGGAAATATCTACACCGCCATCTGTATGAACATGGAAATATCTGCACCGCCATCTGTATGAACATATAAATATCTACACCGACTTCTGTATTAAGATGGAGATATCTACACCGCTATCTGTATAAACATGGAAATATGAGCACCGCTATCTGTATAAACATGGAAATATCTACACCGCTATCTGTATAAACATGGAAATATCTACACCGCTACCGGTATAAACATGGAAATATCAGCACCGCTATCTGTATGAACATGGGAATATCTACACAGCCATCTGGATGAACATGGAAATATCTACACCACTATCTGTATGAACATGGAAATATCTACACCGCTGTCTGTGAAAACATGGATACATCTTCACCGCTATCTGTATGAACATGGAAATATCTACACCGCTATCTGTATGAACATGGAAATATCTACACCGCTATCTGTATGAACATGGAAATATCTTCACCGCCATCTGTATGAACATGGATATATCTACACAGCCGTCTGGATGAACATGGAAATATCTACACCGCTATCTGTATGAACATGGAAATAGCTACACCGCTATCTGTATGAACATGGAAATAGCTACACCGCTATCTGTATGAACATGGAAATATCTACACCGCTATCTGTATGAACATGGAAATATCTTCACCGCCATCTGTATGAACATGGATATATCTACACAGCCATCTGGATGAACATGGAAATATCTACACCTCTATCTGTATGAACATGGAAATATCTACACCGCTATCTGTGTTAACATGCATACAACTTCACCGCTATGTGTATAAACATGGAAATATCTACACAGCTCTCTGCATATACATGGAAATATCTACAAAGCTATTTCTTTAAACATGGACATATCTACACCGCAATCTCTATAAACATGGAAATATCTACACCGCCATCTGTATGAATATGGAAATATCTGCACCGCCATCTGTATGAACATATAAATATCTACACCGCCATCTGTATTAAGATGGAGATATCTACACCGCTATCTGTATAAACATGAAAATATCTACACCGCTATCTGTATAAACATGGAAATATCAACACCGCTATCTGTATAAACATGGAAATATCTACACCGCTACCTGTATAAAGATGGAAATATCAGCACCGCTATCTGTATGAACATGGAAATATCTACACCGCTATCTCTATGAACATGGAAATATCTACACCGCTATCTGTATGAAAATGGAAATAGCTACACCGCTATCTGTATGAACATGGAAATATCTACACCGCTGTCTGTATGAACATGAAAATATCTACACCGCTATCTGTATGAACATGGAAATATCTTCACCGCCATCTGAATGAACATGTATATATCTACACAGCCATCTGGATGAACATGGAAATATCTACAACGCTATCTGTATGAACATGGAAATATCTACACCGCTAACTGTGTAAACCTGCATACATCTTCTCCGCTATCTGTATAAACATGGAAATATCTACACCGCCATCTGTATAAACATGGAAATATCTACACCGCTACCTGTATAAACATGGAAATATCAGCACCGCTATCTCTATGAACATGGAACTATCTACACAGCCATCTGGATGAACATGGAAATATCTACACCGATATCTGTATGAACATGGAAATACCTACACCGCTATCTGTATGAACATGGAAATATCTCCACCGCTATCTGTATGAACATGGAAATATCTACACCGCTATCTGTATGATCATGGAAATATCTTCACCGCCATCTGTATGAACATGGATATAACTACACAGCCATCTGGATGAACATGGAAATATCTACACCGCTGTATGTATTAACATGGAAATAGCTACACCGCTATCTGTATGAACATGGAAATATCTACAACGCTATCTGTATGAACATGGAAATATCTACACCGCTATCTGTATGAACATGGAAATATCTTCACCACCATCTGTATGAACATGGATATATCTACATAGCCATCTGGATGAACATGGAAATATCTACACCGCTATCTGGATGAGCCTTCAAATATCTACACCACTATCTGTGTAAACATGCATAAATCTTAACCGCTATCTGTATAAACATGGAAATATCTACACCGCTATCTGTATGAACATGGAAATATCTACACCGCTATCTGTTTGAACATGGAAATATCTACACCGCTATCAGCATGTAAATGGAAATATCTACACAGCTATCTGCATATACATGGAAATATCTACAAAGCTATTTCTTTACACATGGAAATAACTACACCGCTATCTCTATTAACATGGAAATACCTACACCGCCATCTGTATGAACATGGAAATATCTGCACCGCCATCTGTATGAACATATAAATATCTACACTGCCATCTGTATTAAGATGGAGATATCTACACCGCTATCTGTATAAACATGGAAATATCTACACCGCTATCCGTATAAAAATGGAAATATCTACACCGCTATGTGTATAAACATGGAAATATCTACACCGCTACCGGTATAAAAATGGAAATATCAGCACCGCTATCTGTATGAACATGGGAATATCTACACAGCCAACTGGATGAACATGGAAATATCTACACCACTATCTGTATGAAAATGGAAATATCTACACCGCTATCTGCATGAAAATGGAAATATCTACAGAGCTATCTGCATATACATGGAAATATCTACAAAGCTATTTCTTTACACATGGAAATAACTACACCGCTATCTCTATAAACATAGAAATATCTACACCGCCATCTGAATGAACATGGAAATATCTGCACCGCAATCTGCATGAACATATAAATATCTACACCACCATCTGTATTAAGATGGAGATATCCACACCGCTATCTGTATAAGCATGGAAATATCTACACCGCTATCTGTATGAACATGGAAATATCTACACTGCTACCTATATAAACATGGAAATATCAGCACCGCTATCTGTATGAACATGGAAATATCTACACAGCCTTCTGGATGAACATGGAAATATCTACACAGCTATCTGAATGAACATGGAAATATCTACACCGCTATCTGTGTAAACATGCATACATCTTCACCGCTATCTGTATAAACATGGAAATATCTCCACCGCTATCTGTTTGAACATGGAAATATCTACACCGCTATCAGCATGTAAATGGAAATATCTACACAGCTATCTGCATATACATGGAAATATCTACAAAGCTATTTCTTTACACATGGAAATAACTACACCGCTATCTCTATTAACATGGAAATATCTACACCGCCATCTGTATGAACATGGAAATATCTTCACCGCCATCTGTATGAACTTGGATATATCTACACAGCCATCTGGATGAACATGGAAATATCTACACAGCTATCTGTTTGAACATGGAAATATATACACCGCTATCTGTGTAAACATGCATACATCTTCACTGATATCTGTATAAACATGGAAATATCTACACCGCTATCTGTATGAACATGGAAATATCTACACTGCTATCTGTTTTAACATGGAAATATCTACACCGCTATCTGCATGAAAATGGAAATATCTACACAGCTATCTGCATATACACGGAAATATCTACAAAGCTATTTCTTTACACATGGAAATAACTAAACCGCTATCTCTATTAACATGGAAATATCTACACCGCAATCTGTATGAACATGGAAATATCTGCACCGCCATCTGTATGAACATATAAATATCTACACCGCCATCAGTATTAAGATGGAGATATCTACACCGATATCTGTATTAACATGGAAATATCTACACCGCTATCTGTATGAACATGGAAATATCTACACCACTATCTGCATGTAAATGGAAATATCTACACAGCTATCTGCATATACATGGAAATATATACAAAGCTATTTCTTTACACATGGAAATAACTACACCGCTATCTCTATTAACATGGAAATATCTACACCGCCATCTGTATGAACATGGAAATATCTGCACTGCCATCTGTATGAACATATAAATATCTACACTGCCATCTGTATTAAGATGGAGATATCTACACCGCTATCTGTATGAACATGGAAATATCTACACCGCTATCTATATGAACATGGAAATATCTACACCGCTATCTGTATGAACATGGAAATATCTACACCGCTATCTGCATGTAAATGGAAATATCTACACAGCTATCTGCATATACATGGAAATATCTACAAAGCTATTTCTTTATACATGGAAATAACTACACCACTATCTCTATTAACAAGGAAATATCTACACCGCCATCTGTATGAACATGGAAATATCTTCACCGCCATCTGTATGAACATGGATATATCAACACAGCCATCTGGATGAACATGGATATATCTACACCGCTATCTGTATGAACATGGAAATAACTACACCGCTATCTCTATTAACATGGAAATATCTACACCGCCATCTCTATGAACATGGAAATATCTACACTGCCATCTGTGTAAACATGGAAATATCTACACCGCCATCTGTATGAACATGGAAATATCTGCACCGCCATCTGTATGAACCTATAAATATCTACACCGACATCTGTATTAAGATGGAGATATCTACACCGCTATCTGTATAAACATGGAAATATTAGCACCGCTATCTGTATAAACATGGAAATATCTACACCGCTATCTGTATAAACATGGAAATATCTACACCGCTACCGGTATAAACATGGAAATATCAGCACCGCTATCTGTATGAACACGGAAATATCTACACAGCCATCTGGATGAACATGGAAATATCTACACCACTATCTGTATGAACATGGAAATATCTACACCGCTATCTGTGAAAACATGGATACATCTTCACCGCTATCTGTATAAACATGGAAATATCAACACCGCTATATGTATGAACATGGAAATATCTACACCGCTATCTGTTTGAACATGGAAATATCTACACCGCTATCTGCATGAAAATGGAAATATCTACAAAGCTATCTGCATATACACGGAAATATCTACAAAGCTATTTCTTTACACATGGAAATAACTACACCGCTATCTCTATTAACATGGAAATATCTACACCGCAATCTGTATGAACATGGAAATATCTGCACCGCCATCTGTATGAACATATAAATATCTACACCGCCATCAGTATTAAGATGGAGATATCTACACCGCTATCTGTATGAACATGGAAATATCTACACCGCTATCTGTTTGAACATGGAAATATCTACACCACTATCTGCATGTAAATGGAAATATCTACACAGCTATCTGCATATACATGGAAATATCTACAAAGCTATTTCTTTACACATGGAAATAACTACACCGCTATCTCTATTAACATGGAAATATCTACACCGCCATCTGTATGAACATGGAAATATCTTCACCGCCATCTGTATGAACATATAAATATCTACACTGACATCTGTATTAAGATGGAGATATCTACACCGCTATCTGTATGAACATGGAAATATCTACACCGCTATCTCTATTAACATGGAAATATCTACACCGCCATCTGTATGAACATGGAAATATCTGCACCGCCATCTGTATGAACGTATAAATATATACACCGAAATCTGTATTAAGATTGAGATATCTACACCGCTATCTGTATAAACATGGAAATATTAGCACCGCTATCTGTATAAACATGGAAATATCTACACCGCTATCTGTATAAACATGGAAATATCTACACCGCTACCGGTATAAACATGGAAATATCAGCACCGCTATCTGTATGAACATGGGAATATCTACACAGCCATCTGGATGAACATGGAAATATCTACACCACTATCTGTATGAACATGGAAATATCTACACCGCTATCTGCATGAAAATGGAAATATCTACAGAGCTATCTGCATATACATGGAAATATCTACAAAGATATTTCTTTACACATGGAAATAACTACACCGCTATCTCTATAAACATAGAAATATCTACACCGCCATCTATATGAACATGGAAATATCTGCACCGCAATCTGCATGAACATATAAATATCTACACCACCATCTGTATTAAGATGGAGATATCCACACCGCTATCTGTATAAACATGGAAATATCTACACCGCTATCTGTATAAACATGGAAATATCTACACCGCTATCTGTATGAACATGGAAATATCTACACTGCTACCTATATAAACATGGAAATATCAGCACCGCTATCTGTATGAACATGGAAATATCTACACAGCCTTCTGGATGAACATGGAAATATCTACACCGCTATCTGAATGAACATGGAAATATCTACACCGCTATCTGTGTAAACATGCATACATCTTCACCGCTATCTGTATAAACATGGAAATATCTCCACCGCTATCTGTATGAACATGGAAATATCTACACCGCTATCTGTATGAACATGGAAATATCTACACCACTATCTGTATGAACTTGGAAATATCTACACCGCTATCTGTATGAACATGGAAATATCTACACCGCTATCTGTGAAAACATGGATACATCTTCACCGCTATCTGTATAAACATGGAAATATCAACACCGCTATATGTATGAACATGGAAATATCTACACCGCTATCTGTTTGAACATGGAAATATCTACACCGCTATCTGCATGAAAATGGAAATATCTACACAGCTATCTGCATATACACGGAAATATCTACAAAGCTATTTCTTTACACATGGAAATAACTACACCGCTATCTCTATTAACATGGAAATATCTACACCGCAATCTGTATGAACATGGAGATATCTGCACCGCCATCTGTATGAACATATAAATATCTACACCGCCATCAGTATTAAGATGGAGATATCTACACCGCTATCTGTATGAACATGGAAATATCTACACCGCTATCTGTTTGAACATGGAAATATCTACACCACTATCTGCATGTAAATGGAAATATCTACACAGCTATCTGCATATACATGGAAATATCTACAAAGCTATTTCTTTACACATGGAAATAACTAAACCGCTATCTCTATTAACATGGAAATATCTACACCGCCATCTGTATGAACATGGAAATATCTGCACCGCCATCTGTATGAACATATAAATATCTACACTGCCATCTGTATTAAGATGGAGATATTTACACCGCTATCTGTATGAACATGGAAATATCTACACCGCTATCTATATGAACATGGAAATATCTGCACCGCTATCTGTATGAACATGGAAATATCTACACCAGTATCTGTATGAACATGGAAAGAACTACACAGCTATCTGTATGAACATGGAAATATCTTCACCGCCATCTGTATGAACATGGATATATCTACACAGCCATCTGGATGAACATGGATATATCTACACCGCTATCTGTATGAACATGGAAATAACTACACCGCTATCTCTATTAACATGGAAATATCTACACCGCCATCTCTATGAACATGGAAATATCTACACCGCCATCTGTGTAAACATGGAAATATCTACACCGCCATCTGTATGAACATGGAAATATCTGCACCGCCATCTGTATGAACATATAAATATCTACACTGACATCTGTATTAAGATGGAGATATCTACACCGCTATCTGTATAAACATGGAAATATTAGCACCGCTATCTGTATAAACATGGGAATATCTCCACCGCTATCTGTATAAACATGGAAATATCTACACCGCTACCGGTATAAACATGGAAATATCTGCACCGCTATCTGTATGAACATGGGAATATCTACACAGCCATCTGGATGAACATGGAAATATCTACACCACTATCTGTATGAACATGGAAATATCTACACCGCTATCTGCATGAAAATGGAAATATCTACAGAGCTATCTGCATATACACGGAAATATCTACAAACCTATTTCTTTACACATGGAAATAACTACACCGCTATCTCTATAAACATAGAAATATCTACACCGCCATCTGTATGAACATGGAAATATCTGCACCGCAATCTGCATGAACATATAAATATCTACACCACCATCTGTATTAAGATGGAGATACCCACACCGCTATCTGTATAAACATGGAAATATCTACACCGCTATCTGTATAAACATGGAAATATCTACACCGCTATCTGTATGAACATGGAAATATCTACACTGCTACCTATATAAACATGGAAATATCAGCACCGCTATCTGTATGAACATGGAAATATCTACACAGCCTTCTGGATGAACATGGAAATATCTACACCGCAATCTGTATGAACATGGAAATATCTACACCGCTATCTGTATGAACATGGAAATATCTACACCGCTATCTGTATGAACATGGAAATATCTACACTGCTATCTGTATGAACATGGAAATATCTACACCGCTATCTGTGCAAACATGCATACATCTTCACCACTATCTGTATAAACATGCAAATATCTACACCGCTATCTGTATGAACATGGAAATATCTACACCGCTATCTGTTTGAACATGGAAATATCTACAACGCTATCTGCATGAAAATGGAAATATCTACACAGCTATCTGCATATACACGGAAATATCTACAAAGCTATTTCTTTACACATGGAAATAACTAAACCGCTATCTCTATAAACATGGAAATATCTACACCGCCATCTGTATGAACATGGAAATATCTGCACCGCCATCTGTATCAACATATAAATATCTACACCGCCATCTGTATTAAGATGGAGATATCTACACCGCTATCTGTATATACATGGAAATATCTACACCACTATCTGTATAAACATGGAAATATCTACACTGCTATCTGTATAAACATGGAAATATCTACACCGCTATCTGTATAAACATGGAAATATCTACACCGCTACCTGAATAAACATGGAAATATCAGCACCGCTATCTGTATGAACATAGATATATCTACACAGCCATCTTGATGAACATGGAAATATCAGCACCGCTGTCTGTATGAACATGGAAATATCTACACCGCTATCTGTATGAACATGGAAATATCTACACCGCTATCTGTATGAACATGGAAATATCTTCACCGCCATCTGTATGAACATGGATATATCTACACAGCCATCTGGATGAACATGGAAATATCTACACCGCTCTCTGTATGAGAATGGAAATATCTACACCGCTATCTGTGTAAACATGTATACATCTTCACCACTATCTGTTTAAACATGGAAATATATACACTGCTATCTGTATGAACATGGAATTATCTGCACCGCTATCTGTTTGAACATGGAAATATCTACACCGCTATCTGCATGAAAATGGAAATATCTACACAGCTATCTGCATATACATGGAAATATCTATACAGCTATCTCTTTACACATGGAAATAACTACACCGCTATCTCTATAAACATGAAAATATCTACACCGCCATCTGTATGAACATGGAAATATCTGCACCGCCATCTGTATGATCATATAAATATCTACACCGCCATCTGTATTAAGATGGAGATATCTACACCGCTATCTGTATAAACATGGAAATATCTACACCGATATCTGTATAAACAGGGAAATATCTACACCACTATCTGTATGAACATGGAAATATCTTCACCGCCATCTGTATGAACTTGGATATATCTACACAGCCGTCTGGACGAAAATGGAAATATCTACACCGCTATCTGTATGAACATTTATATAGCTACACCGCTATCTGTATGAACATAGAAATATCTACACCACTATCTGTATGAACATGGAAATATCTACACCGCTATCTGTATGAACATGGAAATATCTTCACCGCCATCTGTATGAACATGGATATATCTACACAGCCATCTGGATGAACATGGAAATATCTACCCCGCTATCTTTATGAACATGGAAATATCTACACCGCTATCTGTGGTAACATGCATACATCTTCACCGCTATCTGTATAAACATGGAAATATCTACACAGCTCTCTGCATATACATGGAAATATCTACAAAGCTATTTCTTTACACATGGAAATATCTACACCGCAATCTCTATAAACATGGAAATATCTAAACCGCCATCTGTATGAACATGGAAATATCTGCACCGCCATCTGTATGAACATATAAATATCTACACCGCCATCTGTATTAAGGTGGAGATATCTACACCGCTATCTATATAAACATGAAAATATCTACACCGCTATCTGAATAAACATGGAAATATCAACACCGCTATCTGTATAAACATGGAAATATCTACACCGCTACCTGTATAAACATGGACATATCAGCACCGCTATCTGTATGAACATGGAAATATCTACACCGCTATCTCTATGAACATGGAAATATCTACACCGCTATCTGTATGAACATGGAAATAGCTACACCGCTATCTGTATGAACATGGAAATATCTACACCACTATCTGTATGAACATGGAAATATCTACACCGCTGTCTGTATGAACATGGAAATATCTACACCGCTATCTGTATGAACATGGAAATATCTACACCACTATCTGTATGAACATGGAAATATCTTCACCGCCATCTGAATGAACATGGATATATCTACACAGCCATCTGGATGAACATGGAAATATCTACACCGCTATCTGTATGAACATGGAAATATCTACACCGCTAACTGTGTAAACCTGCATACATCTTCACCGCTATCTGTATAAACATGGAAATATCTACACCGCTATCTGTATAAACATGGAAATATCAGCACCGCTATCTGTATGAACATGGAAATATCTACACAGCCATCTGGATGAACATGGAAATATCTACACCGATATCTGTATGAACATGGAAATATCTCCATCGCTATCTGTATGAACATGGAAATATCTACACCGCTATCTGTATGATCATGGAAATATCTTCACCGCCATCTGTATGAACATGGATATAACTAAACAGGCATCTGGATGAACATGGAAATATCTACACCGCTGTATGTATGAACATGGAAATAGCTACACCGCTATCTGTATGAACATGGAAATATCTACACCGCTATCTGTATGAACATGGAAATATCTACACCGCTATCTGTATGAACATGGAAATATCTTCACCGCCATCTGTATGAACATGGATATATCTACATAGCCATCTGGATGAACATGGAAATATCTACACCGCTATCTGGATGAGCATGGAAATATCTACACCACTATCTGTGTAAACATGCATACATCTTCACCGCTATCTGTATAAACATGGAAATATCTACACCGCTATCTGTATGAACATGGAAATATCTACACCGCTATCTGTTTGAACATGGAAATATCTACACCGCTATCTGCACGTAAATGGAAATATCTACACAGCTATCTGCATATACATGGAAATATGTACAAAGCTATTTCTTTACACATGGAAATAACTACACTGCTATCTCTATTAACATGGAAATATCCAAACCGCCATCTGTATGAACATGGAAATATCTGCACCGCCATCTGTATGAACATATAAATATCTACACTGCCATGTGTATTAAGATGGAGATATCTACACCGCTATCTGTACAAACATGGAAATATCTACACCGCCATCCGTATAAACATGGAAATATCTACACCGCTATCTGTATAAACATGGAAATATCTACACCGCTACCGGTATAAACATGGAAATATCAGCACCGCTATCTGTATGAACATGGGAATATCTACACAGCCATTTGGATGAACATGGAAATATCTACACCGCTATCTGTATGAACATGGAAATAGCTACACCGCTATCTGTATGAACATGGAAATATCTACACCCCTATCTGTATGAACATGGAAATATCTACACCGCTATCTGTATGTACATGGAAATATCTTCGCCGCCATCTGTATGAACATGAATATATCTACACAGTCATCTGGATGAACATGGAAATATCTACACCGCAATCTGTATGAACTTGGAAATAGCTACACCTCTATCTGTATGAACATGGAAATATCTACACCGCTATCTGTATGAACATGGAAATATCTACACCGCTATCTGTATGAACATGGAAATATCTTCACCGCCATCTGTATGAACATGGATATATCTACACAGCCATCTGGATGAACATGGTAATATCTACACCGCTATCTGAATGAACATGGAAATATCTACACCGCTATCTGTGTAAACATGCATACATCTTCACCGCTATCTGTATAAACATGGAAATATCTCCACTGCTATCTGTATGAACATGGAAATATCTACACCGCTATCTGTATGAACATGGAAATATCTACACCGCTATCTGTATGAACATGGAAATATCTACACCGCTATCTGTGTGAACATGGAAATATCTACACCGCTATCTGTGAAAACATGGATAAATCTTTACCGCTATCTGTATAAACATGGAAATATCAACACCGCTATATGTATGAACATGGAAATATCTACACCGCTATCTGTTTGAACATGGAAATATCTACACCGCTATCTGCATGAAAATGGAAATATCTACACAGCTATCTGCATATACACGGAAATATCTACAAAGCTATTTCTTTACACATGGAAATAGCTACACCGCTATCTCTATTAACATGGAAATATCTACACCGCAATCTGTATAAACATGGAAATATCTACACCGCTCCCTGTATAAACATGGAAATACCAGCACCACTATCTGTATAAACATGGAAATATCTACACCGCTATCTCTATGAACATGGAAATTTCTACACCGCTATCTGTATGAACATGGAAATAGCTACACCGCTATCTGTATGAACATGGAAATATCTTCACCACTACCTGTATGAACATGGAAATATCTACACCGCTATCTTTATGAACATGGAAATATCTACACCGCTATCTGTGTAAATATGCATACATCTTCACCGCAATCTGTATAAACATGGAAATATCAACACCGCTATCTGTATGAACATGGAAATATCTACACCGCTATCTGTTTGAACATGGAAATATCTACACCGCTATCTGCATGAAAATGGAAATATCTACACAGCTATCTGCATATACATGGAAATATCTACACAGATATCTCTTTACACATGGAAATAACTCCACCGCTATCTGTATGAACATGGAAATAACTACACCACCATCTATATGAACATGGAAATATGTGCACCGCCATCTGTATGAACATATAAATATCTACACGGCCATCTGTATTAAGATGGAGATATCTACACCGCTATCTCTATAAACATGGAAATATCTACACCGCTATCTGTATAAACATGGAAATATCTACACCGCTATCAGTATAAAGATGGAAATATCTACACCGCTACCTGTATAAACTTGGAAATATCAGCACCGCTATCTGTATGAACATGGAAATATCAGCCCCTCTATCTGTAAGATCATGGAAATATCTACACAGCTATCTGTATGAACATGGAAATATCTTCACCGCCATCTGTATGAACATGGATATATCTACACAGCCATCTGGATGAACATGGAAATATCTACACCGCTATCTGTACGAACATGGAAATAGCTACACCGCTATCTGTATGAACATGGAAATATCTACACAACTATCTGCATGAACATGGAAATATCTTCACCGCTATCTGTGTAAAGAAGCATACATCTTCTCCGCAATCTGTATAAGCATGGAAATGTCAACACCGCTTTCTGTATGAACAAGGAAATATCTACACCGCTATGTGTTTGAACATGGAAATATCTAAACCTCTATCAGCATGAAAATGGTAATATCTACACAGCTATCTGCGTATACATGGAAATATATACACAGCTATCTCTTTACACATGGAAATGACTACACTGCTATCTGTATGAACATGGAAATATCTACACCGCTGTCTGTATGAACATGGAAATATCTACAACGCTATCTGTATGAACATGGAAATATCTTCACCGCCATCTGAATGAACATGGATATATACACACAGCCATCTGGATGAACATGGAAATATCTACACCGCTATCTGTATGAACATGGAAATATCTACACCACTAACTGTGCAAACATGCATACATCTTCACCGCTATCTGTATAAACATGGAAATATCTACACCGCTGTCTGTATAAACATGGAAATATCTACACCGCTACCTGTATAAACATGGAAATATCAGCACCGCTATCTGTATGAACATGAAAATATCTACACAGCCAACTGGATTAACATGGAAATATCTACACCACTATCTGTATGAACTTGGAAATAGCTACACCGCTATCTGTATGAACATGGAAATATCTACACCGCTATCTGTATGAACATGGAAATATCTACACCGCTATCTGTATGATCACGGAAATATCTTCACCGCCATCTGTATGAACATGGATATATCTACACAGCCATCTGGATGAACATGGAAATATCTACACCGCTATATGTATGAACATGGAAATAGCTACACCGCTATCTGTATGAACATGGATATATCTACAAAGCCATCTGGATGAACATGGAAATATCTACACCGCTATCTGTATGAACATGGAAATATCTACACCACTATCTGTGTAAACATGCATACATCTTCACCGCTATCTGTATAAACATGGAAATATCTTCACCGCCATCTGTATGAACATGGATATATCTACGCAGCCATCTGGATGAACATGGAAAAAACAGCACCGCTGTCTGTATGAACATGGAAATATCTACACCGATATCTGTATAAACATGGAAATATCTACACCGCCATCTGCATGAACATGGAAATATCTTCATCGCCATCTGTATGAACATGGATATACCTACACAGCCGTCTGGATGAACATGGAAATATCTACACTGCTATCTGTATGAACATGGAAATAGCTACACCGCTATCTGTATGAACATGGAAATATCTACACCGCTATCTGTATGAACATGGAAATATCTACACCGCTATCTGTATGAACATGGAAATATCTTCACCGCCATCTGTATGAACATGGATATATCTACACAGCCATCTGGATGAACATGGAAATATCTACACCGCTATCTGTATGAACATGGAAATATCTACACCGCTATCTGTGTTAACATGCATACATCTTCACCGCTATCTGTATAAACATGGAAATATCTACACAGCTCTCTGCATATACATGGAAATATCTACAAAGCTATTTCTTTACACATGGAAATATCTACACCGCAATCTCTATAAACATGGAAATATCTACACCGCCATCTGTATGAACATGGAAATATCTGCACCGCCATCTGTATGAACATATAAATATCTACACCGCCATCTGTATTAAGATGGAGATATCTACACCGATATATGTATGAACATGGAAATATCTACACCGCTATATGTATAAACATGGAAATATCCACACCGCTATCTGTATGAACATGGAAATATCTACACCGCTATCTGTTAGAACATGGAAATATCTACTCCGCTATCTGCATGAAAATGGAAATATCTACACAGCTATCTACATATACATGGAAATATCTACAAAGCTATTTCTTTACACATGGAAATAACTACACCGCTATCTCTATTAACACGGAAATATCTAAACCGCCATCTGTATGAACATGGAGATATCTTCACCGCCATCTGTATGAACATATAAATATCTACACCGCCATCTGTATTAAGATGGAGATATCTACACCGCTATCTGTATAAACATGGAAATATCTACACCGCTATCTGTATAAACATGGAAATATCCACACCGCTATCTGTATAAACATGGAAATATCTACACCGCTACCTGTATAAACATGGAAATATCAGCACTGCTATCTGTATGATCATGGAATTATCTACACAGCCATCTGGATGAACATGGAAATATCTACACCGCTATATGTATGAACATGGAAATAGATACACCGCTATCTGTATGAACATGGAAATATCTACACCACTATCTGTATGAACATGGAAATATCTACACCGCCATCTGTATGAACATGGAAATATCTTCACCGCCATCTGTATGAACATGGATATATCTACACAGCCATCTGGATGAACATGGAAATATCTACACCGCAATCTGTATGAACATGGAAATAGCTACACCTCTATCTGTATGAACATGGAAATATCTACACCGCTATCTGCATGAAAATGGAAATATCTACAGAGCTATCTGCATATACATGGAAATATCTACAAGGCTATATCATTACACATGGAAATAACTACACCGCTATCTCTATAAACATAGAAATATCTACACCACCATCTGTATGAACATGGAAATATCTGCACCGCCATCTGCATGAACTTATAAATATCTACACCGCCATCTGTATTAAGATGGAGATATCCACACCGCTATCTCTATAAACATGGAAATATCTCCACCGTTATCTGTATAAACATGGAAATATCTACACCGCTATCTGTATGAACATAGAAATATCCACACCGCGACCTATATAAACATGGAAATATCAGCACCGCTATCTGTATGAACATGGAAATATCTACACAGCCTTCTGGATGAACATGGAAATATCTACACCGCTATCTGTATGAACATGGAAATATCTACACCGCTATCTGTATGAACATGGAAATATCTACACCGCTACCTGTATCAACATGGAAGTATCAGCACCGCTATCTGTATGAACATGGAAATATCTACACAGCCTTCTGGATGAACATGGAAATATCTACACCGCTATCTGTATGAACATGGAAATAGCTACACCGCTATCTGTATGAACATGGAAATATCTACACCGCTATCTGTATGAAGATGGAAATATCTACACCGCTATCTGTATGAACATGGAAATATCTTCACCGCCATCTGTATGAACATGGATATATCTACACAGCCATCTGGATGAACATGGAAATATCTACACCGCTATCTGTATGAACATGGAAATATCTACACCACTATCTGTGTTAACATGCATACATCTTCACCGCTATCTGTATAAACATGGAAATATCTACACCGCTATCTGTATGAACATGGAAATATCTACACCGCTATCTGTTTGAACATGGAAATATCGACACCGCTATCTGCATGAAAATGGAAATATCTACAGAGCTATCTGCATATACATGGAAATATCTACAAAGCTATTTCTTTACACATGGAAATAACGACACCGCTATCTCTATAAACATAGAAATATCTACACCGCCATCTGAATGAACATGGAAATATCTGCACCGCCATCTGTATGAACATATAAATATCTACACCACCATCTGTATTAAGATGGAGATATCTACACCGCTAACTGTATAAACATGGAAATATCTACACCGCTATCTGTATAAACATGGAAATATCTACACCGCTATCTGTATGAACATGGATATATCTACACCGCTACCAGTATAAACATGGAAATATCAGCACCGCTATCTGTATGAACATGGAAATATCTACACAGCCTTCTGGATGAACATGGAAATATCTACACCGCTATCTGTATGAACATGGAAATATCTACACCGCTATCTGTATGAACGTATAAATACCTACACCACTATGTGTGTGAACATGGAAATATTTACACCGCTATCTGTATGAACATGGAAATATCTTCACCGCCATCTGTATGAACATGGATATATCTACACAGCCATCTGGATGAACATGGAAATATCTACACCGCTATCTGTATGAACATGGAAATAGCTACACCACTATCTGTATGAACATGGAAATATCTACACTGCTATCTGTATGAAGATGGAAATATCTACAACTCTATCTGTATGAACATGGAAATATCTTCACCGCCATCTGTATGAACATGGATATATCTACACAGCCATCTGGATGAACATGGAAATATCTACACCGCTATCTGTATGAACATGGAAATATCTACACCGCTATCTGTGTTAACATGCATACATCTTCACCGCTATCTGTATAAACATGGAAATATCTACACCGCTATCTGTATGAACATGGAAATATCTACACCGCTATCTGTTTGAACATGGAAATATCTAAACCGCTATCTGCATGAAAATGGAAATATCTACAGAGCTATCTGCATATACATGGAAATATCTACAAAGCTATTTCTTTACACATGGAAATAACTACACCGCTATCTCTATAAACATAGAAATATCTACACCGCCATCAGTATGAACATGGAGATATCTGCACCGCCATCTGTATGAACATATAAATATCTACAACACCATGTGTATTAAGATGGAGATATCTACACCGCTATCTGTATACACATGGAAATATCTACACCGCTATCTGTATAAACATGGAAATATCTACACCGCTATCTGTATGAACATGGAAATATCTACACCGCTACCTGTATAAACATGGAAATATCAGCTCCGCTATCTGTATGAACATGGAAATATCTACACAGCCTTCTGGATGAACATGGAAATATCTACACCGCTATCTGTACGAACATGGAAATATCTACACCGCTATCTGTATGAACATGGAAATATCTACACCACTATCTGTATGAACATGGAAATATCTACACTGCTATCAGTATGAACATGGAAATATCTACACCGCTATCTGTGCAAACATGCATACATCTTCACAGCTATCTGTATAAACATGGAAATATCTACACCGCTATCTGTATGAACATGGAAATATCTACACCGCTATCTGAACATGGAAATATCTACACCGCTATCTGCATGAAAATGGAAATATCTACACAGCTATCTGCATATACACGGAAATATCTACAAAGCTATTTCTTTACACATGGAAATAACTACACCGCTATCTCTATTAACACGGAAATATCTAAACCGCCATCTGTATGAACATGGAGATATCTTCACCGCCATCTGTATGAACATATAAATATCTACACCGCCATCTGTATTAAGATGGAGATATCTACACCGCTATCTGTATAAACATGGAAATATCTACACCGCTATCTGTATAAACATGGAAATATCCACACCGCTATCTGTATAAACATGGAAATATCTACACCGCTACCTGTATAAACATGGAAATATCAGCACTGCTATCTGTATGATCATGGAATTATCTACACAGCCATCTGGATGAACATGGAAATATCTACACCGCTATATGTATGAACATGGAAATAGATACACCGCTATCTGTATGAACATGGAAATATCTACACCACTATCTGTATGAACATGGAAATATCTACACCGCCATCTGTATGAACATGGAAATATCTTCACCGCCATCTGTATGAACATGGATATATCTACACAGCCATCTGGATGAACATGGAAATATCTACACCGCAATCTGTATGAACATGGAAATAGCTACACCTCTATCTGTATGAACATGGAAATATCTACACCGCTATCTGCATGAAAATGGAAATATCTACAGAGCTATCTGCATATACATGGAAATATCTACAAGGCTATATCATTACACATGGAAATAACTACACCGCTATCTCTATAAACATAGAAATATCTACACCACCATCTGTATGAACATGGAAATATCTGCACCGCCATCTGCATGAACTTATAAATATCTACACCGCCATCTGTATTAAGATGGAGATATCCACACCGCTATCTCTATAAACATGGAAATATCTCCACCGTTATCTGTATAAACATGGAAATATCTACACCGCTATCTGTATGAACATAGAAATATCCACACCGCGACCTATATAAACATGGAAATATCAGCACCGCTATCTGTATGAACATGGAAATATCTACACAGCCTTCTGGATGAACATGGAAATATCTACACCGCTATCTGTATGAACATGGAAATATCTACACCGCTATCTGTATGAACATGGAAATATCTACACCGCTACCTGTATCAACATGGAAGTATCAGCACCGCTATCTGTATGAACATGGAAATATCTACACAGCCTTCTGGATGAACATGGAAATATCTACACCGCTATCTGTATGAACATGGAAATAGCTACACCGCTATCTGTATGAACATGGAAATATCTACACCGCTATCTGTATGAAGATGGAAATATCTACACCGCTATCTGTATGAACATGGAAATATCTTCACCGCCATCTGTATGAACATGGATATATCTACACAGCCATCTGGATGAACATGGAAATATCTACACCGCTATCTGTATGAACATGGAAATATCTACACCACTATCTGTGTTAACATGCATACATCTTCACCGCTATCTGTATAAACATGGAAATATCTACACCGCTATCTGTATGAACATGGAAATATCTACACCGCTATCTGTTTGAACATGGAAATATCGACACCGCTATCTGCATGAAAATGGAAATATCTACAGAGCTATCTGCATATACATGGAAATATCTACAAAGCTATTTCTTTACACATGGAAATAACGACACCGCTATCTCTATAAACATAGAAATATCTACACCGCCATCTGAATGAACATGGAAATATCTGCACCGCCATCTGTATGAACATATAAATATCTACACCACCATCTGTATTAAGATGGAGATATCTACACCGCTAACTGTATAAACATGGAAATATCTACACCGCTATCTGTATAAACATGGAAATATCTACACCGCTATCTGTATGAACATGGATATATCTACACCGCTACCAGTATAAACATGGAAATATCAGCACCGCTATCTGTATGAACATGGAAATATCTACACAGCCTTCTGGATGAACATGGAAATATCTACACCGCTATCTGTATGAACATGGAAATATCTACACCGCTATCTGTATGAACGTATAAATACCTACACCACTATGTGTGTGAACATGGAAATATTTACACCGCTATCTGTATGAACATGGAAATATCTTCACCGCCATCTGTATGAACATGGATATATCTACACAGCCATCTGGATGAACATGGAAATATCTACACCGCTATCTGTATGAACATGGAAATAGCTACACCACTATCTGTATGAACATGGAAATATCTACACTGCTATCTGTATGAAGATGGAAATATCTACAACTCTATCTGTATGAACATGGAAATATCTTCACCGCCATCTGTATGAACATGGATATATCTACACAGCCATCTGGATGAACATGGAAATATCTACACCGCTATCTGTATGAACATGGAAATATCTACACCGCTATCTGTGTTAACATGCATACATCTTCACCGCTATCTGTATAAACATGGAAATATCTACACCGCTATCTGTATGAACATGGAAATATCTACACCGCTATCTGTTTGAACATGGAAATATCTAAACCGCTATCTGCATGAAAATGGAAATATCTACAGAGCTATCTGCATATACATGGAAATATCTACAAAGCTATTTCTTTACACATGGAAATAACTACACCGCTATCTCTATAAACATAGAAATATCTACACCGCCATCAGTATGAACATGGAGATATCTGCACCGCCATCTGTATGAACATATAAATATCTACAACACCATGTGTATTAAGATGGAGATATCTACACCGCTATCTGTATACACATGGAAATATCTACACCGCTATCTGTATAAACATGGAAATATCTACACCGCTATCTGTATGAACATGGAAATATCTACACCGCTACCTGTATAAACATGGAAATATCAGCTCCGCTATCTGTATGAACATGGAAATATCTACACAGCCTTCTGGATGAACATGGAAATATCTACACCGCTATCTGTACGAACATGGAAATATCTACACCGCTATCTGTATGAACATGGAAATATCTACACCACTATCTGTATGAACATGGAAATATCTACACTGCTATCAGTATGAACATGGAAATATCTACACCGCTATCTGTGCAAACATGCATACATCTTCACAGCTATCTGTATAAACATGGAAATATCTACACCGCTATCTGTATGAACATGGAAATATCTACACCGCTATCTGAACATGGAAATATCTACACCGCTATCTGCATGAAAATGGAAATATCTACACAGCTATCTGCATATACACGGAAATATCTACAAAGCTATTTCTTTACACATGGAAATAACTACACCGCTATCTTTATAAACATGGAAATATCTACACCACCATCTGTATGAACATGGAAATATCTGCACCGCCATCTGTATGAACATACAAATATCTACACCGCCATCTCTATTAAGATGGAGATATCTACACCGCTATCTGTATAAACATGGAAATATCTACACCGCTATCTGTATAAACATGGAAATATCTACACTGCTATCTGCATAAACATGGAAATATCTACACCGCTACCTGTATAAACATGGAAATATCAGCACCGCTATCTGTATGAACATGGAAATATCTACACCGCTATCTGTATGAACATGGAAATATCTACACCGCTATCTGCATGAAAATGGAAATATCTACACAGCTATCTGCATATACATGGAAATATCTACAAAGCTATCTCTTTACACATGGAAATAACTACACCGCTATCTCAATAAACATGGAAATATCTACACCACTATCTGTATAAACATGGAAATATCTACACCGCTATCTGTATAAACATGGAAATATCTACACCGCTATCTGTATGAACATGGAAATATCTACACCGCTATCTGTATGAACATGGAAATATCTTCACCGCCATCTGTATGAACATGGATATATCTACACAGCCATCTGGATGAACACGGAAATATCTACACCGCTATCTGTATGAGCATGGAAATATCTACACCGCTATCTGTGTAAACATGTATACGTCTTCACCACTATCTGTTTAAACATGGAAATATCTACACTGCTATCTGTATGAACATGGAACTACCTACACCGCTATCTGTTTGAATATGGAAATATCTACACTGCTATCTACATGAAAATGGAAATATCTACAAAGCTATCTGCATATACATGGAAATATCTATACAGCTATCTCTTTACACATGGAAATAACTACACCGCTATCTCTATAAACATGGAAATATCTACACCGCCATCTGTATGAACATGGTAATATCGGCACCGCCATCTGTATGATCATATAAATATCTACACCGCCATCTGTATTAAGATGGAGATATCTACACCGCTATCTGTATAAACATGGAAATATCTACACCGATATCTATATAAACATGGAAATATCTACACCGCCATCTGCATGAACATGGAAATATCTTCATCGCCATCTGTATGAACATGGATATACCTACACAGCCGTCTGGATGAACATGGAAATATCTACACTGCTATCTGTATGAACATGGAAATATCTACACCGCTATCTGTATGAACATGGAAATATCTACACCGCTATCTGTATGAACATGGAAACATCTTCACCGCCATCTGTATGAACATGGATATATCTACACAGCCATCTGGATGAACATGGAAATATCTACACCGCTATCTGTATGAACATGGAAATATCTACACCGCTATCTGTGTTAACATGCATACATCTTCACCGCTATCTGTACAAACATGGAAATATCTACACAGCTCTCTGCATATACATGGAAATATCTACAAAGCTATTTCTTTACACATGGATATATCTACACCGCAATCTCTATAAACATGGAAATATCTACACCGCCATCTGTATGAACATGGAAATATCTGCACCGCCATCTGTATGAACATATAAATATCTACACCGCCATCTGTATTAAGATGGAGATATCTACACCGATATATGTATGAACATGGAAATATCTACACCGCTATATGTATAAACATGGAAATATCCACACCGCTATCTGTATGAACATGGAAATATCTACACCGCTATCTGTTAGAACATGGAAATATCTACTCCGCTATCTGCATGAAAATGGAAATATCTACACAGCTATCTACATATACATGGAAATATCTACAAAGCTATTTCTTTACACATGGAAATAACTACACCGCTATCTCTATTAACACGGAAATATCTAAACCGCCATCTGTATGAACATGGAGATATCTTCACCGCCATCTGTATGAACATATAAATATCTACACCGCCATCTGTATTAAGATGGAGATATCTACACCGCTATCTGTATAAACATGGAAATATCTACACCGCTATCTGTATAAACATGGAAATATCCACACCGCTATCTGTATAAACATGGAAATATCTACACCGCTACCTGTATAAACATGGAAATATCAGCACTGCTATCTGTATGATCATGGAATTATCTACACAGCCATCTGGATGAACATGGAAATATCTACACCGCTATATGTATGAACATGGAAATAGATACACCGCTATCTGTATGAACATGGAAATATCTACACCACTATCTGTATGAACATGGAAATATCTACACCGCCATCTGTATGAACATGGAAATATCTTCACCGCCATCTGTATGAACATGGATATATCTACACAGCCATCTGGATGAACATGGAAATATCTACACCGCAATCTGTATGAACATGGAAATAGCTACACCTCTATCTGTATGAACATGGAAATATCTACACCGCTATCTGTATGAACATGGAAATATCTACACCGCTATCTGCATGAAAATGGAAATATCTACAGAGCTATCTGCATATACATGGAAATATCTACAAGGCTATATCATTACACATGGAAATAACTACACCGCTATCTCTATAAACATAGAAATATCTACACCACCATCTGTATGAACATGGAAATATCTGCACCGCCATCTGCATGAACTTATAAATATCTACACCGCCATCTGTATTAAGATGGAGATATCCACACCGCTATCTCTATAAACATGGAAATATCTCCACCGCTATCTGTATAAACATGGAAATATCTACACCGCTATCTGTATGAACATGGAAATATCCACACCGCGACCTATATAAACATGGAAATATCAGCACCGCTATCTGTATGAACATGGAAATATCTACACAGCCTTCTGGATGAACATGGAAATATCTACACCGCTATCTGTATGAACATGGAAATATCTACACCGCTATCTGTATGAACATGGAAATATCTACACCGCTACCTGTATCAACATGGAAGTATCAGCACCGCTATCTGTATGAACATGGAAATATCTACACAGCCTTCTGGATGAACATGGAAATATCTACACCGCTATCTGTATGAACATGGAAATATCTACACCGCTATCTGTATGAACATGGAAATATCTACACCACTATCTGTATGAACATGGAAATATTTACACCGCTATCTGTATGAACATGGAAATATCTTCACCGCCATCTGTATGAACATGGATATATCTACACAGCCATCTGGAAGAACATGGAAATATCTACACCGCTATCTGTATGAACATGGAAATAGCTACACCGCTATCTGTATGAACATGGAAATATCTAAACCGCTATCTGTATGAAGATGGAAATATCTACACCGCTATCTGTATGAACATGGAAATATCTTCACCGCCATCTGTATGAACATGGATATATCTACACAGCCATCTGGATGAACATGGAAATATCTACACCGCTATCTGTATGAACATGGAAATATCTACACCACTATCTGTGTTAACATGCATACATCTTCACCGCTATCTGTATAAACATGGAAATATCTACACCGCTATCTGTATGAACATGGAAATATCTACACCGCTATCTGTTTGAACATGGAAATATCGACACCGCTATCTGCATGAAAATGGAAATATCTACAGAGCTATCTGCATATACATGGAAATATCTACAAAGCTATTTCTTTACACATGGAAATAACGACACCGCTATCTCTATAAACATAGAAATATCTACACCGCCATCTGAATGAACATGGAAATATCTGCACCGCCATCTGTATGAACATATAAATATCTACACCACCATCTGTATTAAGATGGAGATATCTACACCGCTATCTGTATAAACATGGAAATATCTACACCGCTACCTGTATAAACATGGAAATATCAGCACCACTATCTGTATGAACATGGAAATATCTACACAGCCTTCTGGATGAACATGGAAATATCTACACCGCTATCTGTATGAACATGGAAATATCTACACCGCTATCTGTATGAACGTATAAATACCTACACCACTATGTGTGTGAACATGGAAATATTTACACCGCTATCTGTATGAACATGGAAATATCTTCACCGCCATCTGTATGAACATGGATATATCTACACAGCCATCTGGATGAACATGGAAATATCTACACCGCTATCTGTATGAACATGGAAATAGCTACACCGCTATCTGTATGAACATGGAAATATCTACACCGCTATCTGTATGAAGATGGAAATATCTACACCGCTACCTATATAAACATGGAAATATCAGCACCGCTATCTTTATTAACATGGAAATATCTATACAGCCTTCTGGATGAACATGGAAATATCTACACCGCTATCTGTATGAACATGGAAATATCTACACCGCTATCTGTTTGAACATGGAAATATCTACACCGCTATCTGTATGAACATGGAAATATCTACACCGCTATCTGTATGAACATGGAAATATCTACACCGCTATCTGTGCAAACATGCATACATCTTCACCGCTATCTGTATAAACATGCAAATATCTACACCGCTATCTGTATGAACATGGAAATATCTACACCGCTATCTGTTTGAACATGGAAATATCTACACCGCTATCTGCATGAAAATGGAAATATCTACACAGCTTTCTGCATATACACGGAAATATCTACAAAGCTATTTCTTTACACATGGAAATAACTACACCGCTATCTCTATAAACATGGAAATATCTACACCGCCATGTGTATGAGCATGGAAATATCTGCACCGCCATCTGTATGAACATGGATATAACTACACAGCCATCTGGATGAACATGGAAATATCTACACCGCTGTATGTATGGACATGGAAATAGCTACACCGCTATCTGTATGAACATTTAAATATCTACACCGCTATCTGTATGAACATGGAAATATCTACACCGCTATCTGTATGAACATGGAAATATCTTCACCGCCATCTGTATGAAAATGGATATATCTACACAGCCATCTGGATGAACATGGAAATATCTACACCGCTATCTGGATGAGCCTTCAAATATCTACACCACTATCTGTGTAAACATGCATACATCTTCACCGCTATCTGTATAAACATGGAAATATCTACACCGCTATCTGTATGAACATGGAAATATCTACACCGCTATCTGTTTGAACATGGAATTATCTACACCGCTATCTGCATGTAAATGGAAATATCTACACAGCTATCTGCAAATACATGGAAATATCTACAAAGCTATTTCTTTACACATGGAAATAACTACACCGCTATCTCTATTAACATGGAAATATCTACACCGCCATCTGTATGAACATGGAAATATATGCACCGCCATCTGTATGAACATATAAATATCTACACTGCCATCTGTATTAAGATGGAGATATCTACACCGCTACCGGTATAAACATGGAAATATCAGCACCGCTATCTGTATGAACATGGGAATATCTACACAGCCATCTGGATGAACATGGAAATATCTACACCACTATCTGTATGAACATGGAAATATCTACACCGCTATCTGTATAAACATGGAAATATCTACACCGCTATCCGTATAAAAATGGAAATATCTACACCGCTATCTGTATAAACATGGAAATATCTACACCGCTACCGGTATAAACATAGAAATATCAGCACCGATATCTGTATGAACATGGGAATATCTACACAGCCATCTGGATGAACATGGAAATATCTACACCACTATCTGTATGAACATGGAAATATCTACACCGCTATCTGCATGAAAATGGAAATATCTACAGAGCTATCTGCATATACATGGAAATATCTACAAAGATATTTCTTTACACATGGAAATAACTACACCGCTATCTCTATAAACATAGAAATATCTACACCGCCATCTGTATGAACATGGAAATATCTGCACCGCAATCTGCATGAACATATAAATATCTACACCACCATCTGTATTAAGATGGAGATATCCACACCGCTATCTGTATAAGCATGGAAATATCTACACCGCTATCTGTATGAACATGGAAAGATCTACACCGCTATCTGTATGATCATGGAAATATCTTCACCGCCATCTTTATGAACATGGATATATCTACACAGCTATCTGGATGAACATGGAAATATCTTCACCGCCATCTGAATGAACATGTATATATCTACGCAGCCATCTGGATGAACATGGAAATACCTACAACGCTATCTGTATGAACATGGAAATATCTACACCGCTAACTGTGTAAACCTGCATACATCTTCTCCGCTATCTGTATAAACATGGAAATATCTACACCGCTATCTGTATAAACATGGAAATATCTACACCGCTACCTGTATAAACATGGAAATATCAGCACCGCTATCTGTATGAACATGGAACTATCTACACAGCCATCTGGATGAACATGGAAATATCTACAACGATATCTGTATGAACATGGAAATATCTACACCGCTATCTGTATGAACATGGAAATATCTCCACCGCTATCTGTATGAACATGGATATAACTACACAGCCATCTGGATGAACATGGAAATATCTACACCGCTGTATGTATGAACATGGAAATAGCTACACCGCTATCTGTATGAACATGGAAATATCTACACCGCTATCTGTATGAACATGGAAATATCTACACCGCTATCTGTATGAACATGGAAATATCTTCACCGCCATCTGTATGAACATGGATATATCTACATAGCCATCTGGATGAACATGGAAATATCTACACCGCTATCTGGATGAGCCTTCAAATATCTACACCACTATCTGTGTAAACATGCATACATCTTCACCGCTATCTGTATAAACATGGAAATATCTACACCGCTATCTGTATAAACATGGAAATATCTACACCGCTACCGGTATAAACATGGAAATATCAGCACCGCTATCTGTATGAACATGGGAATATCTACACAGCCATCTGGATGAACATGGAAATATCTACACCACTATCTGTATGAACATGGAAATATCTACACCGCTATCTGCATGAAAATGGAAATATCTACAGAGCTATCTGCATATACATGGAAATATCTACAAAGATATTTCTTTACACATGGAAATAACTACACCGCTATCTCTATAAACATAGAAATATCTACACCGCCATCTGTATGAACATGGAAATATCTGCACCGCAATCTGCATGAACATATAAATATCTACACCACCATCTGTATTAAGATGGAGATATCCACACCGCTATCTGTATAAGCATGGAAATATCTACACCGCTATCTGTATAAACATGGAAATATCTACACCGCTATCTGTATGAACATGGAAATATCTACACTGCTACCTATATAAAGATGGAAATATCAGCACCGCTATCTGTATGAACATGGAAATATCTACACAGCCTTCTGGATGAACATGGAAATATCTACACCGCTATCTGAATGAACATGGAAATATCTACACCGCTATCTGTGTAAACATGCATACATCTTCACCGCTATCTGTATAAACATGGAAATATCTCCACCGCTATCTGTATGAACATGGAAATATCTACACCGCTATCTGCATGAAAATGGAAATATCTACAGAGCTATCTGCATATACATGGATATATCTACAAAGCTATTTCTTTACACATAGAAATAACTACACCGATATCTCTATAAACATAGAAATATCTACACCGCCATCTGTATGAACATGGAAATATCTGCACCGCCATATGCATGAAAATATAAATATCTACACCACCATCTGTATTAAGATGGAGATATCCACACCGCTATCTGTATAAACATGGAAATATCTACACCGCTATCTGTATAAACATGGAAATATCTACACCGCTATCTGTATGAACATGGAAATATCTACACCGCTACCTATATAAACATGGAAATGTCAGCACCGCTATCTGTATGAACATGGAAATATCTATACAGCCTTCTGGACGAACATGGAAATATCTACACCGCTATCTGTATGAACATGGAAATATCTACACCGCTATCTGTATGAACATGGAAATATCTAAACCGCTATCTGTGCAAACATGCATACATCTTCACCGCTATCTGTATAAACATGCAAATATCTACACCGCTATCTGTATGAACATGGAAATATCTATACCGCTATCTGTTTGAACATGGAAATATCTACACCGCTATCTGTATGAACATGGAAATATCTACACCGCTATCTGTATGAACATGGAAATATCTACACCGCTATCTGTGCAAACATGCATACATCTTCACGGCTATCTGTATAAACATGCAAATATCTACACCGCTATCTGTATGAACATGGAAATATCTACACCGCTATCTGTTTGAACATGGAAATATCTACACCGCTATCTGCATGAAAATGGAAATATCTACACAGCTTTCTGCATATACACGGAAATATCTACAAAGCTATTTCTTTACACATGGAAATAACTACACCGCTATCTCTATAAACATGGAAATATCTACACCGCCATGTGTATGAACATGGAAATATCTGCACCGCCATCTGTATGAACATATAAGTATCTACACCGCCATCTGTATTAAGATGGAGATATCTACACCGCTATCTGTATAAACATGGAAATATCTACACCGCTATCTGTATGAACATGGAAAGAACTACACCGCTATCTGTATGAACATGGAAATATCTTCACCACCATCTGTATGAACATGGATATATCTACACAGCCATCTGGATGAACATGGATATATCTACACCGCTATCTGTATGAACATGGAAATAACTACACCGCTATCTCTATTAACATGGAAATATCTACACCGCCATCTCTATGAACATGGAAATATCCACACCGCCATCTGTGTAAACATGGAAATATCTACACCGCCATCTGTATGAACATGGAAATATCTGCACCGCCATCTGTATGAACATATAAATATCTACACCGACTTCTGTATTAAGATGGAGATATCTACACCGCTATCTGTATAAACATGGAAATATGAGCACCGCTATCTGTATAAACATGGAAATATCTACACCGCTATCTGTATAAACATGGAAATATCTACACTGCTACCGGTATAAACATGGAAATATCAGCACCGCTATCTGTGTGAACATGGGAATATCTACACAGCCATCTGGATGAACATGGAAATATCTACACCACTATCTGTATGAACATGGAAATATCTACACCGCTGTCTGTGAAAACATGGATACATCTTCACCGCTATCTGTATAAACATGGAAATATCAGCACCGCTATATGTATGAACATGGAAATATCTACACCGCTATCTGTTTGAACATGGAAATATCTACACCGCTATCTGCATGAAAATGGAAATATCTACACAGCTATCTGCATATACACGGAAATATCTACAAAGCTATTTCTTTACACATGGAAATAACTACACCGCTATCTCTATTAACATGGAAATATCTACACAGCAATCTGTATGAACATGGAAATATCTGCACCGCCATCTGTATGAACATATAAATATCTACACCGCCATCAGTATTAAGATGGAGATATCTACACCGCTATCTGTATGAACATGGAAATATCTACACCGCTATCTGTTTGAACATGGAAATATCTACACCGCTATCTGCATGTAAATGGAAATATCTACACAGCTATCTGCATATACATGGAAATATCTACAAAGCTATTTCTTTACACATGGAAATAACTACACCGCTATCTCTATTAACATGGAAATATCTACACCGCCATCTGTATGAACATGGAAATATCTGCACCGCCATCTGTATCAACATATAAATATCTACACTGCCATCTGTATTAAGATGGAGATATCTACACCGCTATCTGTATGAACATGGAAATATCTGCACCATCTGTATGAACATATAACTATCTACACCGCCATCTCTATTAAGATGGAGATATCTACACCGCTATCTGTATAAACATGGAAATATCTACACCGCTATCAGTATAAACATCGAAATATCTACACCGCTATCTGTATGAACATGGAAATATCTACACAGCCATCTGGATGAACATGGAAATATCTACACCGCTATATGTATGAACATGGAAATAGATACACCGCTATCTGTATGAACATGGAAATATCTACACCACTATCTGTATGAACATGGAAATATCTACACCGCTATCTGTATGAACATGGAAATATCTTCACCGCCATCTGTATGAACATGGATATATCTACACAGCAATCTGGATGAACATGGAAATATCTACACCGCTATCTGTATGAACATGGAAATAGCTACACCGCTATCTGTATGAACATGGAAATATCTACACCGCTATCTGTATGAACATGGAAATATCTACACCGCTATCTGTATGAACATGGAAATATCTTCACCGCCATCTGTATGAACATGGATATATCTACACAGCCATCTGGATGAACATGGAAATATCTACACCGCTATCTGTATGAACATGGAAATATCTACACCGCTATCTGTGTTAACATGCATACATCTTCACCGCTATCTGTATAAACATGGAAATATCTACACAGCTCTCTGCATATACATGGAAATATCTACAAAGCTATTTCTTTACACATGGACATATCTACACCGCAATCTCTATAAACATGGAAATATCTACACCGCCATCTGTATGAACATGGAAATATCTGCACCGCCATCTGTATGAACATATAAATATCTACACTGCCATCTGTATTAAGATTTAGATATCTACACCGCTATCTGTATAAACATGAAAATATCTACACCGCTATCTGTATAAACATGGAAATATCAACACCGCTATCTGTATAAACATGGAAATATCTACACCGCTACCTGTATAAACATGGAAATATCAGCACCGCTATCTGTATGAACATGGAAATATCTACACAGCCATCTGGATGAACATGGAAATATCTACACCGCTATCTGTATGAACATGGAAATATCTACACCGCTATCTGCATGTAAATGGAAATATCTACACAGCTATCTGCATATACATGGAAATATCTACAAAGCTATTTCTTTACACATGGAAATAACTACACCGCTATCTCTATTAACATGGAAATATCTACACCGCCATCTGTATGAACATGGAAATATCTGCACCGCCATCTGTATGAACATATAAATATCTACACTGCCATCTGTATTAAGATGGAGATATCTACACCGCTATCTGTATGAACATGGAAATATCTACACCGCTATCTATATGAACATGGAAATATCTACACCGCTATCTGTATGAACATGGAAATATCTACACCGCTATCTGCATGTAAATGGAAATATCTACACAGCTATCTGCATATACATGGAAATATCTACAAAGCTATTTCTTTACACATGGAAATAACTACACCACTATCTCTATTAACATGGAAATATCTACACCG